>NC_084991.1:12068103-12205603 GCF_963691925.1 Scomber scombrus
GGATTGATCTGAACGGACTGGTCAGTTCTGTTTCACGACATCCATACAGACGTCTGTCCGAACAAACTCAGCCACCTACACACACGGGCATGTAGATATTTAGATTACACACTGTGCAGAATGAATGCAGAGCAAAGGGGGACAAAGTGACGCAAATGCACATTCTGTGAATCAAAGTCTTTCTTGTTCACTCTTTGTGCCTTTCTCTCTCTCTCACACACACACACACACACACACACACACAAAGACAAACAAAAACAGGAAGGAAGTTAGAGCTTACAATGTAGGCTTGGCCGCCCCAAGACACTTTCTCTTAAGTGTCCTGTGTGTGTGTGTGTGTGTGTGTGTGTGTGTGTGTGTGTGTGTACTGCCCTTGAGTCCTGTGTGTACGTCACTGTGAATGGATGGATGGAAGAGGTGCGGCCAAGGTCAAAGTGGGCGGCGTCTGACACACTACAGCCTTACTGTCTCTCTTGTGTATCAACGCCCCTTCTCTCTCTCTCTCTCTCTCTCTCTCTCTCTCTCTCTCTCTCCTCTCTCTCTCTCTCTCTCTCTCTCTCTCTCACTCTCTCTCTCTCTCTCTCTCTCTCTCTCTCTCTCTCCTCTCTCTCTCTCTCTCTCTCTCTCTCTCTCTCTCTCTCTCTCTCTCTCTCTCTCTCTCTCTCTCTCTCTCTCTCTCCTCTCTCTCTCTCTCTCTCTCTCTCTCTCTCTCTCTCTCTCGCTCTCTCTCTCCTCTCTCTCTGGGTTTTAAATCACTATTCCTCGTCTTTAGCTTGTTCTTTTATTCATTTGTTCTTTCATTCTCTCTCCCTTTTGTTCTTATTCTTGCTCTCCCTCTTTCAGCAGGCCCGGTGGTCACACTGTTTCAGTCTGGATTTTTACTCCCACTGGGACTACAAAATGGCCAAAGTCTATTCCAGCAGTCAACCAAAGAAATGCCTGGAGCATACAAGCACCACTAGCACACTCACACAAAGGCTTTGCTCAGAGACTGTGCAGGTTCTTTGGTAGTTCCTATTTTCATACAGGGATGAATAATTATCTAAATATATCTGTGCTAATAGTCTTGGATGGAGTGAGAGTGAGTAATTCTGATGCATCAAACTGGAGGTGTAGGAACGCAAGGAAAGTGTATATAAGTGTTTATATAATCCTATTATGTGTAAATTATACATATAAATTTGCTTATATTATTATACCAATAGAAAAGGGTTTTATTTTCCTCATAGGAATTTCTCCATTAAAATAAATTGTCTTTTAAAGAGGATTATTAGTATTCACACCTACAACATTCCTTCATCAAAACACCAGAATACTATTTGCTGTTTATAATGAAACTGCTTAATAATGACCCCGAGTTGAGCTGCTGCTTGAAAACACAATAGATTCTTCATAAAAATACATAATCTCCTGAAATAATAAAGCTTTCATGAAAAGAATACACACTGTCACTCTGGTTAGCAGCCACCGAACATGAGCTGCTTACTAATGCGAAAAGAGCAAACTACAGAAAGTCCAGCAGATGTTATTCTGTACAGATGTAGCCAAGCATGGTTGTATAACACTAAGAGTACACACACACACACGCACAAACACACACTCTTTTCTTTGTGCACAATGATGCTAATTTGGCTACAGTACCTTGAGTTTCCTCTCTCATTAAACTAGTGGATGTGTGAAGACATATGGTCTTCCCAGATGGTCCCTCACTCTCTCTTCAAGGTGAAAGACGGATGTTTAACACATATGTGTCAGGGCAAGTTTGATAATAGAAAGTATTTTCACCATTTCTACCAGTATTCAACCAATTTTACCACTGAATTCATTTCTTAAATGTGAGAAAGCAGCAACTGTCATAACCACTAGCTATTGAGGAAACTAAAGTCATGTCCTTTGTAATATTTATGTAAATTTTGCAATGGCATGAAGCTGAGTCTATGTTCTACAATAGCTCACATATCACTAGTACGTTTCTTAACGTTTGGACTACATTACACATTCTAAAGCCAGAGAAACTAAATCAATTTAAATAAAATGAAAGAAATGTACTATTCTGCACCAGAATTTTCATGTAAGGCACCAGACCATAAATATTTACAGGTAATACAACTAAATAGTCAAATTACTTTTTGATTTTGATAAATATTCTGAAAGTTTACAGTTTGGTTGGTAGTTAGTAAAACATTTTTGTTTGGGTGGAGTTCTTCTAGGAAAGTTTGAACTTATAACTTCAGTATTTCCAAAATCCTGGCTGTAATCCATCCGCATCCATTAGCGTTTAATATTTTGGGTGTTTTACTTTAATTTCCACTTCTAAATAAGTGGTTTATATTTTTTGAGTTGAATTGCATCTATCCATTGCACAATCCATGCATATTTTTAAGGTTTTTTAAGGTTAAATCCATCACCTTCCTTTTACAATAGTCAAGTTAGTTAATTTCCCAGAAAGACTGCATCATCCTGATGCCTTTCACATTCATTGTACCTCACAGGGGGGATGCTGCCAGAGACAAAGCACTATTTGCCTCAAGATCATCTCATTCTCAAGTTAATTACAGGGATGCTTTTCAAGATGGATGACACCCCATCTCATGCGCCATCCAATCAGCCCCTGGGCATAACCAGTTTTATTCTACAGAGTGGCTCTTCAAGGTAAACAAAAGTTATTCCGATGTGAGGCACTTTAAACGTTAATGCCCAATTCTAAATGAATGATTTCTGGCATGAAAATTAGGGAAATTAAGGGCTGCTTCTGAATGCATGAGTCATCTTTTGACAGTTGAAAATTCAGTTTAAAGGGAAAGAGGACTTCATAAAATAATTGGTGCTTTTGCAATACAGTATAATCATGTATGTTTCAGGTGGCAAAATATCCCATATATAAGCTTGTGACAGATTCCAACACATGTGACAAGTCTAGCCTTGTATTGTACCACACGATGAATAGCATTTCTCATCTGGGTCATGTGCTCAAAATGTCTAAAAGACTGGCTGTAGAGGTTTCACATGCCCTATTTGTGTTACATCCCACTTGGGGAGGGAGGGGGGCACCTATACACAACACGAGAGCTGACTCCCATCTTCAATATATCTGTAAGCCCTGTCAGAAAAAGGCAAAGCACTGACATATAGATGATTGATTTCTTTGCACCAGTGTCTCTTATAATAGTAACTGAGACAGGGTCCTCAACAATGCCAGCCAGAGAGACAAAACCTACAATGATTTCAAAAGGTCATCTATTTCAGCTCTGGCGCTGTACTTTGAGGAATGAGTTTCGGTTCATTCAGGTGTTTCTGGGAAAAGTAATGGGAGAGATAAGAGCATTAGGTTTGTCAGTATAAAAGACAAATGTAGATACAAGTTAAAAGAAGAACATCAGTAACTGTCAGAAACACTTGAAGGGTTTAAAAGTTTAGGAGATATGTTATGCACATTTCTATCTATATTTATATTCTGGGGCTCAGTTACACTCTCTATTTAACTTACACTGGCTCTTTATGCAGAACCTCAGTTCAGCCTCTGTCTGAAACAGGCCATCTTAGCTCCTGTCTCTTTAAAGCCCCCCTTTCAATGAGCCTACTCTGTTCTGATTGGCTGATTTCACTTATTTTTCTTGTTCTTTATTCGAAACGGAAACTTATAAAATACACGTTTGAGCAGTGATCCAACTCGAGATATGCGAGTGAACCTCCCATGGAGCAACATTAGCAACTAAAACTACATAATGGATGTCCATTTGTGGGCATATGCGAACAATTTGATGTCATCACAACGAGGAAGCAGAGGTAAGAATGGAAATGATGCATTCAGAGCAGACCGAATCTCTGAGTTTTGACTTACAGGAAGCATTTTTACATACGTTCACTTCATGTTTTAAAAACTTTAACCATGGTTAACATAGACATTCAACATGATATCAGTATAAAATAACAGATTATCTGAAAAAGCCTGATACTGTATGTTCCCTTTAATATAGTTATTGCAATACACAAATAAACCCTTAAAATGTGGGTTGGTTTGAGATAGCTGATTTCCTGCTTTGATTTACCATTTAAAATAAATCATAACTAAAAATAAAAACATCACCTGGACACCTGCTTGCGCTGTTTGAATTTAGATTCTGCCCCAATTTGGCAAAAGCAAGGCATATCTGTGTGTGCACAGACATTAGAGGAGAGTATTTTCATATTCAGATAGCATGTGTGTGCATGTTGTTTGGTGTGTGTGTGTGTGTGTGTGTGTGTGTGTGTGTGTGTGTGTGTGTGTGTGTGTGTGTGTGTGTGTGTGTGTGTGTGTGTCAGAGAGAAAAAAGAGAAAGCAAGGGGGAGAGTGTAGGTTAATACAACATATTCAAATTAAAGGTCACTAGCGCTCCATTTTCCAAACTGTCTTCATTACACTTACAATATTTACTCATATGAACATTTCAGAGGTGGTGTATGTGTCTGTGTGTATCACAAAGCAGTAGAAAAGCATGTAGAAAGAGAGAGAGAGAGAGAGCATGGAGAAATATGTGTGGTGGTGCATGAATTTGAAGTGAGCTCTCAACCCAGGTGTAATTACAAAGAGATACGCTCAATCTGACTGCATTTATGAGGAATCTGTCACATTGGTATCACTGTCATTGCCATAGTAACCAAAAGGTCTCTTTTTGAATATCATTCTTTAGAGGCTTTCACGCTGCCGAAACCAACGTCATGAGATCTGCTTAAAGACCAGTAACAGAGCATTTGTGTGTGTGTGTGTGTGTGTGTGTGTGTGTGTGTGTGTGTGTGTGTGTGTGTGTGTGTGTGTGTGTGTGTGTGTGTGTGTGTGTGTGTGTGTGTGTGTGTGTGTGTGTGTGCATGTGTGAGCCTGTGCCAGTATACCTGCATGTGAGCATGTAAATTCCTCTCCAGTATTCCCAGTCACAGCATGTGAGAGGGTTGAAAGGGAATGAGAGCAGAGAGGGGGCAGAAAAAGAGAAAAAAGGGAGATTGTGCACTGTGTAAGAGTGCAGGCTGTTGCTAGGTGGAGCAGGCTTGGTGTTTTGAAGCAGAGATGTTTGTAACTACACTTGTAACACACTGAAAATCTCTCCTTGCAAATGCATAAAATGTGCACATAGACAGACAAAACCAGACGTGCAAGCATGCCTGTCTGTTAACACATCCTCACTATTGAATCTGAAACTGTGTCCATACAGAAAATAGTACATGCTGTGCACCTGTGACTGAAACAGCAGTGCTGAGGTTGGAGCCCACGCACAGTGAAAGAGACACAGAGTGCAAGAAATCACGGTGAGGTTAGAATAAAAACAGGAAAAAGTCAAAGATAGAATAACTGAAAGAACAGATAAAAGATTAGGAACAGATCATGAGAAGAAGGTGAAGTAAAAAGATCGAGGGAATGGGAAAAGGAGGAAGATAGAGACTATAATGGGCAGAATGGGAGGAGATTGTGAGGAGAGGAGAAAATGAAAAAGGAGAGATAACAAGTGTACAGAGAGAATGAAGGAACAGGTTGTAGAGATCTGAGAAAATAACAGCAAGTAAGGAAGAAGAGAGAAATGAAGTGGTAAAAAGAGACGAAGGAAAAGACAAGATGACAGAGAGCTCATTGAGTCTGTGCAGCTGCTCCGACTTTATCACAGTTATTAAAAAAGAAGAAAAACATTTGTCTTGTATCTGAAATTAAATATGCTACAATTCTGAAAATGTGCAACACATTTAATGTAACATACTTTTTCTTTTCATTTGTTAGATCATTAAAATCACAGGTGTTACTGATAACATTAACAATGGCTTTGTTTTATGTAAGTATCCAGTAAAACAGTACAGGGTTGCAGTGAACCATATTACACAAATAAATGTGTTTCTTTCTGTGACATGTCAAAATTTCTTCACTTAAAATAGCCTATATCTAAAAGATTAATTACAGTAAGCAGCGGTTCATTTTTAGGACATTTTACAGAGAGGGTAGTTCAATTTGGTACTCAGTCATTATGTTTGGGTTCCTATGTAGCAGTTAATTAGCAAAAGTACATGATAAATTAGACTCTGAACTCTGTAATTGACAGAAAACACTTACTTAGTGTCAATCTACCTGATGAGCAGGTAGGTACCTCTCCCATTAGTGTATTAATGTGTGTGTGAATGGGTGGAGGTGGCTTGTAGTGTAAAAGCACTTTGAGTGGCCAGAAGACTGGCCAGACAAAGGCGCTATATAATGCATTCTATTTACCATTCTTAGGACAGGATATAATTTGGTAGTAACGGGAAATGTTTTCATTATAGAATTTAAAACAACCTAATATGCTAATGCTAGGTTGACACGCCATCTAAACTGAAAATAAGTATTTTCTGTCAGTTAAAGGTTCTATATGTATTTAGTGTTTTTATTGCCAATGAGTGAATGGGTATAAACCTAATTTTTAAAATGATATGTTACCCGACTTTGTCAGTTGTGTACAGAGAAATTGGACCCGGTGGCGGGTGAATTTGAAAAACCAACAGCCACAGTGGCCAGATAGGTCCCCTCCTGTCTGCAGCTCTAGTCTTGACCAATCAGAGTGGTTCGGGCCACTGACAGCAAATTTGACTGGATGTGAAATTCCCATTCAAATCGCAACACAAGAAGAAATAGAATAAGGAAGATATTTGAGGAACTATCCCCCCATATGGACTAAGATGATTTGGAGCACCTTGCAGCATACATATGCATACTAATTAGGATAAACTGATTTTCTTGAAACTACTGTAAATCCTAATTCACACATATTGTGTTATGTGACAGAAATATTTGCTACATTAATTTGCTGAATTAAGGACTTCATTGTATGTGGTTAACCAGAGGTGAATAAATATTAAATTAGCTGTTTTGTCTTCTGTTACACATAGAAGAGCAATTGCAAAATGATGGTTTGTGAACATTATGAGTGGCTTTTACAATTTAAAATTCACAAACCACTGTGGCCTGTGGAAAAAAATAGATAATTTCCAAAGAGTTAAGAGAATATTTGCAAATTACCAACTATGTATGAGCTCAATTATAATGAGTGACACTTGCCAACTTTTTTCTTATCATTTCTACTAAATTGCACCATCATCTGCAAAATGACTGCAAATTATTCACAAACACAAAATTGTACAAACACAAATACACAAATGATTTCCAGGAAACTAGTATATAATTAAAATAAGTTTAACATTAACGTTTACCATAACGACATACCTGGACCTTCATCATTATTTCCCTTCTCGCTTTAACTAGCAAGTCTGTTGTTTATTTTTATACATTAATCAGACATGCCAAGCACAGAAATATAATTGCCCACTGTAACTTTGACGTTGACACACACACACACACACACACACACACACACACACACACACACACACACACACACACACACACACACACACACACACACACACACACACACACACACACACACACACACACACACACACACACACACACACAAAGAGAGCTCTTCACCGCTAGTATGAATGTCCCATTTGTTGCAGCACAGGCCTATAATCTACCCTCAGTTTCTTTTGAACTCTCAGTCTGAGACTTTCCAGCCCTTCCCAAATGACTGCAGCTTCACTTGAGAGTGCCCATAAGTGTGGCTGAAGTGTAGATTCCGATAGTTCAGCTGTCAGTTTTCAACAGTGTCATTGTCTTGTTTTCTGAGGCCACCTGCAGTCACCTTTGTGTGTGAGTAAGACGGCAGCATGCTAGGTCACAGTGGTCACTCGGGAGACCAACATGTTGTTTTTTTCTGTTATTTGTATAGTCTATTTATTTGTTTGTCATTGGACTTTTACTGGGCAACTGAAATACTGTCCTGTCTTATACTCTATATTTTTTTGTCTTCTTCTCTTACACTATTATGTTATGCACAGATTTGTTTCAGTTATATCCGTATGTATTATGTTATATCCGTATGTATTATGTAATCTATTTTTTGTATTATGTAATCTATTTTATGTCTTGTACAGTCTACCTCCAACTGTGAAATATTTTATCCCAAATGTATACTTATATATGGATGGGTTGACAATAAAGAGTGCCGGAGTCCTTACTTTTGTAAACAGGCTGAGCTCATCAACTAGCTGTCCAGTTTGTTTACTTTGAATTTGGGGTGTCTGAATGTTAATGGTATTTCTATTTAACAGCAGACACGTTCCCCTAAGGAACAATCTCATTGGATTTATGCTTTTTGTCTGAAATGATCAAACAAATGATTAACTTGTCCAACATAATTGTCTATTGATTGTGTGACGGATTAGTGAGACATCACTGAGCAACCTGTTTATTCACCTACATGTTGTTGATAGCCATGCTGCTAGTTGTAATCTGCGGCTTTGTTTTAGTATTTGAGCAATTTGGTGTGTCATGTCTTGCTTTCATAAGAGCCTGTATAAAAAGACAGAAATCATTTAAGGTGAAAAAGAAGACAAAGAGAGACAGAGAGAAACATCTGGATGACAAAAAGCCTCACTAAAAGAGGACAAGGACCTCTTCCTCCCACACTCATGTGAGTCATCACACCCCTCCTCCCACATCTGTCTCAATGCTTGATCGCAGAGGACACGTGCGCCCAATAAAACACAGGCTGACACTCCTGCTTTGCACAAACACATGCGCACAAATAGTCACACAGACACTTACACCAGGTGCACACTGGTCTGAACACACAAGAGCGTGCACGCGTGCGCACACACATTCGTTAAGAGCAAAACACAGAACGGACCTATACACTTGCTGTAGGCCAAAGGGAGTTCACCATGGCAACAGGAGAGTGGGGCAGAAGGATGCAGTTGCTGGCCGACACAGGTGTGTGAAAAGATAACACTTGCATGTACGTACACATATAGATACACATGGATGCATTTGCACACATGCACGAGCAGAAAGGAAGGTCCTGCAAGATACAGCTCACATATCTGAACAGCAACAGCAGAACTCTTTTTTTGTTGTTTGTTTGATGTTTGTGCAGTATAACACCCATACATGTTCAGATTATTTGTGTGTCTTCAAGGTCAATAACTTCTATACAGCATGAAGTAACTCTTTTATAACCATAAACTGTCATATTAAAAAGGTGCCTATGTATACTTGTCTGCAACTGCAGAGACTAAAGGAGCCTGAAAGCAATAAATGTCCTATGAATACCTGAAAATGTGACAAAGAAATACAGTACATGGACTCACATCCAAAACTATCTGAACTAAACTGTGTTGTGACTCAGTGACCATCAGTCTAAATGACAAAGGACTTCTTTCTCAATATCACCCAGTTTTGTTTTAGAAAGACAAAACAACAAGCATTACAACACAAACTGATAATAGTGTGGCATATCTGTAATTAATCTCCTTCATAGGAAAAAGGGTGCTCATTTTTAACAAATCTGTACTCTCATTTGTGGACATTAATCCTAAACTGGATGCAAAATTGAGTGTAGTCTGTTAGCCTCAAGTTCACCCCACTGGCGACATCATATCAAGAAAATGTAATTAATGGAACGGATACATGGGTTTAACTCTAAAAATGTTTGGAGAAGATTGTGTTACAGTATTAGGGAGTAGTCGGTGAGAATTACACTGGACATGATGCTGACATCAGCCCCTGTTTAGCTGACTCACTTTCTTCCTGCCGGCAGATAAGAGCGCTGTAAGGAATAAATCATGTGATGTATCCTGAAGGAAGGATTTTTATCTATTTAATGAGAAAAATGTACTCAAAAATAAATCTCGGATATTTTACAAAAGCACTGTGGAGATATTCTATAATATCATGTACATATAAAGTCTAGTTTAGCCAAAAGAATGTATGTAAGGCACTCTGATGTGTTTTCCAAAGCCTTACAACAATTCACATTCAATTAAACAACAATATTCAGAGGAGAGAAAACACTTTTTTTGACTCCACATGCCTGAGGCAGCACCAGCATGTAGCTAAACTGAAATTAATTGAGAAAGCTGCAAAAAGTGACCAAGAAGGAAACACTGTCATTACAGCTAGCTGGTCAGTGATTGCACATTTGGATGTTGACACTGCTCTGTGTGGTTTTACAAGGGAAAACTGAATGTGAAAGTGATGCAACTAAACAAATACAGAGTTGTAGACTTTAGGTTTAGAGTTAAAGTTCTTAGTATAGCCCTCAGTGTATATCTGATCTGGAAGTTAATACACTACAGCCACAAAATATACTGATGTCAGTTGAACGGCTCCTACTTGTAGCTCCTGATAAAATCCTGGATTTGAGTCTAAACTGTAAGCTTTACGATAGAGGGAGTTAGGGAGAGTCGGGTGGGGGGGTCACATTCACAGATATTGATTGAACTGTCCTTGGTAACAGGAACGTCATGTGCGAGTTGAAATGAGTGGTGTTCCACCGTAATACAGACAGGGAGATTGGATATGATGATAGAGTGAATCCATTACAACCACAGAATGACTCTGAGAGAATTGGGTCACTGGCTAATTGGACAGAAATGCATCAGTCCGCCCCACGTGGACACACACACACACACACACACACACACACACACACACACACACACACACACACACACACACACACACACACACACACACACACACACACACACACACTGTACACATCACTGGCACACTCACACATTGAGACCTGCATGAATACACATGCGTTTAACAGACGTTCACTTACACTTGCGATTGCATTTGCACAGACATGAATGTGGATACAGAACAAACACACTGATAACACCTGAACACACACAGCAAAGCATTACTCTATAGATAGCGTGTATAATGGTAGATTAGCATATAATAACCATTTAATCAATTATCCCCCATCACAGCGGGGTTGCCCAGACGTTACGCATGACTAAGTCTGGCATGCAGAAGCCCACCCACATACACAAGTGCACATACACATAGCTTATATATCATTACTCACATTGATTATGATCACACAAGTGTCTACGTACGCGTGCACGCAAGACGATGCATGCATGACATTTCCCTGCACCCAGACTTACAGTACAGTGAGTGAAGGTTGCTATAAATAGAGTTAGGCAAAAGCTGGCATAATTCAGAATAAATTCAGAAGAATTGTTCACCCTGAGTTTCTCTGTTGCAGGGCAGAAATGGCTGGAAGAGAGGAGAGAAGAGAAGACAGGAAAGGACAAGAGGGGAGAGGACAAGAGAGGAGAGGAGGAACAGGAAGAAGAAAGGACAGAGAAGAAAATCATGCTTGAAATAGAAGCGAAAAGGGGAAAATTAGTTAAGACGTCATAGGAGAGAAGAAGAGAGAAAAGGACATGAGAGGAGAGGAGACAACAGGAAGAAAATAGGAGGAAGGAAAGGAGAGGGGAGGAAAAAAATCAGGCTTGAAATAGAAGAGATAACGGAAAAATTAGTTAATTATATGTCAGCCGTCATAGTGTCATGGCTTCGAGGGGTGCATGGAAATTCAAAAGACAAAAATACTCCCAAAGACAAAGAATAACACTCATTTAACATGTTTTTATTTACCGTTTCTGCTGTATCATACTACAATCAGGCAGCTCCGGGCTTAAGGAGAAAAAGGAGGAAGGTGGGTGAGAGAGAGAGGAGAGAGAAGCACATAGACTCACACTTGAGCCTTGATGTATTTCATCTCTTGAGCGCCAAATAGCAGGAGAGATACTTTGATCCATACGTTTTCTGAGGATCGTAAGATTATAAGGATTGTTAGCTGGAGATGCAATGAAATGAGGATCGCTGAAAAGCACTGTGTCAGGGAGTGTGTTTGTGTTCTCACCTCCTTCAGTCTTCCTCTTTATCTCCCGTGTTTTGTCAATACCCCCTCTCTCTCTCCCTATCTTCTTCTTACATTTTTTACTTGTCTCTTCCTCTTTCCTCCTTTGCCTTCTGCTCTCCCTTCCTTCGTTTCCATTTCCTTCCTTTCATCTATCGATTAATCAGTTCAGTCTAGAGGAATATTCTCTGAAGCTCTCGCATCGTGGCAGCAAACATTGATATTTACTGTAGTTTAAATAAGGCATGATTTAATGATTAAATGAATGAATAATAAAACACAATCTTATAGCTTGGTATATGTGATGTTAGAGTACCAAAACTCTTACCACAGTAAAACACATTGTATTGATCACGCCGCACTTTTCTTTCTTTTTTTCACCTAAACATTACAGGGTCACACCGTGCTAGAAATGACACATCTGTCCTGGTTTATTCTTTGTGTCTCACTTTCCAGACTGCTCAATTATGCAGTCTAAAAGCTCAGAGGCAGAACTTTGGGAGTAGTAAGAAGTGTTTCCCTGCTTCTCATTTACTTATGTATGAGAGAGGGAGAGAGGAAGAGAGGAAGAGTCAGATGATGGGGAGAGAGAGAGAGGAAGAGGGGATGAGAAATGAGGAGAAAGGCGAAAAAAGGAGGAGGGAGAAAGCATATCGGGGTCAAAGAGACAGCAGAGGCAAATCATAAATGGATAAAGGAAAGGGCAGCAAAGTGAGTTTTCGATTTTATTTTTATTTTTTTATTCCTGTCTGGTACAAATTAACAGCAGGGGTTGACAGTGCACACTAGGTGCCACCAGGATGGAAAAGTGTGCGGTGCCTGAACAAGACTGAATTATTCAAAGACAAGCTGGGACTCGCTGAGTAAACATTAAGTCGACATAGAGATGCAGCCTCACACGCACACGCACAAACACACTGCTCTCCTGGTGTTCAGGGAGACTCTTGCCTCCTCTGGGTCCCGCAGACAGATGGGACAGGAAATGTGTCACTGGGTCAAACTCAGAAGACAGCCATCGAGACAACTGTCACCTCTATTAACCCTCAAGGAAAATGGGCGGCTTTTTTGTGTTTGTGGAGACCATTAACTGCTGTTGTGGAAGAAGTAGCTGTCCCATATTCCTGCTGGACGAAGTGTTGACAAATGATTTGATAAAATGTGTGAAATCGAGGAGAGTATAGCAGTCGCAATCAAGGATGTTTCGCATGCATATATAATGGTTTCACTGGATGGAATTACAACTGATAGTTGCAATCAGGGGGAGTGAAATACGTTTGACACACAAAATCAGAAATGAAAATATGAAAGGGGTACTCCACTGATGTCACACGTCAAAGTCAATTTGCTTGTCACAGAGAGTACTGCAAAGCCTGCAAAATAATTTGTATAATGTCTGCTATGGCACCAGTGACATCATTTGATTAATATCAGCTGGGGCATGGAGGAATAATTCAAAATGTTGTGAAATACCCTTAAACACTTTGTTGCTGAGAATTAAGAGAAATGTAATACCACTCCCGAGTTTGCATGAAGTAGGAGGTGATTAACTTATCTGACTATAAAACTAGAGGCAGAAGGAAACTGTTAACTGTTTCTCTCTCTCTCCAGTTCACAAATCTGCTTACCAGCACTTTTAAAGTTGACTAATTAACATGGTGAAAGTTGTTTGTTTTAACTCGAACACAAATAGAGATGTAAAAATAACAGCGTGTGATATTAGAGGGAGCTACATAGTGTAATTATCTCATGATGAACAACAGTTCGTCACTGCACCCAGCTAGTAATCACCAAGAAACCATTACAGCACTAAGACACTAAGTGCTGATGAGCAGATGTTTTTTTGCACGATGGAGACTAACTGTTTCTCCCTGCTTGCTGTCTTTATGCCAATCTAACTACCTCTTGGTTTTAGCTCCACACTTAACACACAGACATTGGGCATCACTCTGAACTACTCTTTTAACAAAAAACGCTCCTCTACAAACAAGGGATGTGGACTTTGAAAGAAATGGTGCCACCTTCTCAATTTGGAGCCAGGAACTTCTTAATAGGGAGTGCAGGGGGATTTCTTTCATGCTTTGGAAACACTCCCCATTAACAAGAACCAAAGCTAATGCTAGCTTAGTGGAACACCAAGTAGTTAACTCTTGGGATAATATTAGCTACTTACACTAAACTGTGCTAACAGGACAGGTGTCATAATCAGGTAACATTAGATTTACTGAAATATTGCAACAATAGTCCAGCTTAGTGCATGTCTATGAGCTGGAGAGAGCAGCAGATGACCCAACTGTCAATCACAGCTGTCAATTAGTAACCACACAGCAGACATCAAAGCTTCTGTAAGTCTTCAAATCTTATTAACGAAGCAATAATTTCCTAAATGCATTACCACCAGCAGATTTAATAGAGAACCGGACTTTAGCTATTATCACCATACGACTTACTATTTGTAAAGAGAAGTTGATGCTTTTTGAATAGGAGTCAGTTGAAGCCAGGGATTTTTTGAAACCCATACTAAGAATGAAAAGTAACAACACCGTTGTCTCTACAGCATCAAATTTTGACAATTTAAAAAAAATCTGTCTCTAATATTCAACTAGTATTGCACTGCAATTTCATATTGCACTTCACAACATGCAATATGAAATTGCTGAAGCACTTATTTTTTACAATTAGGGTACATATTAAATCTCAGTGATTAATATCAATATCAGCCACTGAGTTGGCATATAATAATGCATTTTTTAAAGGTTAACAGTGATTTCTTGAGTTCACATTGTTTAACTTTCATACTGGAGAGTGTCATGTTGTTTACACACACGTTTCTCCTAAATAATCTTGTGTACTGAGGCAGGAATTTGTTAAATTGGGCAGCTTACAGTTATACGAGTGTGGCACTTTTAAATTTTACTGTAATCCATTGTTTTCATACTGTTAATTCATGCGTCAAAATAGTCTGGCTGCAGGCTCGTTTTGATGAAGAAATATCGTAAGATACAAACTAATTGAAAATGAGTGATTCTGCCATTTATTGTAATGTTCGGAGTAAATGAACGCTGCTGTCTATATGCTTAACAACCCAGAAGTAATCTTTTTGATTCTTTTCTAACATATTTTTTTTACCCGAGTGCCATTCCATTGATTATCTTTTCATCCCTTTCATCCTTTTTTCTCTTAATTTTCACATAATTTAAATTGAATCATTTGTGTTTCCCTTTTAGGTTTTCTGTGTTTGGCTGCAAGGTAAAAAAAAAAACCCATGAGCTATTCTTTATCTTGTGTTTCTTGCATTTTAATTCCTCTGCATGTTTGTTTCGCTCCGGTCTGTCGACAGAGCAGTGGAACAGAGCGGGATAGCTGCCTAACCCCCGTCACCTGTCGAGATACGAGGGATGGATGCACCCTGTGGAAATTAACGCCAGGATTATGTAAATCTAAATTGAACTGTGAAGTTAAGAGGCTCGGCCCAGTGACCTCGTCATCTCACGCAGGCAGGGGACGGGCGTACATACAGATCGTCATACAGTATTCACAAGTGTGCACACTCACTCACAGACACACACATCAGTGCAATCAGACACACAAGCAGACAGGCAAACATGCAAAAATCCACAGACATGAATACATGGTGTGTGTGTGTGTGTGTGTGTGTGTGTGTGTGTGTGTGTGTGTGTGTGTGTGTGTGTGTGTGTGTGTGTAGGTGTGTGTGTGTGTGTGTGTGTGTGTGTGTGTGTGTGTGTGTGTGTGTGTGTGTATAAGTAAGTCCACTCCTGCCTGTGTGCATGAGCTGAATTATAATTTGGTCATTAGAGCTGTGTCCCAAATTACCCCACACACACACACACACACACACACACACAGAAAGAGAGAAAAACAAACACATATATGCACAGTCCACTGGTTTCTACAGCTGTGACTGCTGAGTCCATGGGCACTGTCCAAAACAAGAATATTAGGTTAATTTATCCAGCAGCAATGTTTAAACATTTAATGAGGCAGCACTGTAGCATACAGCCACTGATGTCTTTATATCCTTCATATTGATCCCTACCAACTAGTACCCAATACCCATAACAGTAGGAACTATATGGTCATATGTGACTGACTTGCTCAGTCGGTAGAGTATGAGACTTAATCTCTAGGTTTTGGATTTGGGTTTAAAGGGACAAGACAGTTGGACAACACATGTAAGGTGTCTAGTTTTACACTGAGGATCTGAATAACTTGGATACAGGTAACATACCTCTCGTGATTTTGTGCTCTGTGGTTCTTCTAATGAGTGTCAGTGTGTACAGGTACGTTATAAAATACTTGAGGACAGTGTACTGGCATCACTGCTGTATCGGAATGTTGATTGATTCGTACAAAGATGCAGAATGATCATATTTCGGGCAAACTACTGTCTATTCGATCCAGACTGCAGTCTGCACCCAGAGCAGCATATACAAATCTATACAAATTTGTCTGAGCTACAGTTCAAGACACACTATGCACCTCTGAACTGTAAAGCAAGTATAGAACTTTTTACTGTAAACAATCACCAAATCAAACAAAAGTCATGAAATACAACTACAAACAGCGTATAAGTGGTTTTGAGTGCCAACAGCTAGACCTCATGCAGAGATGCGATTGGATCACTTATGGCAGATCCAGGCTTAGTTTACTAAAATATATTATTGACCTTATTAAAATAGGATAAATAGTCAGGCTGCATCCAAACCAGCTCCATACCATTTCACTGTCATGTTTCACATTTAGGAGCTAGTTTTTGTACATCATACAAAGCACTAAATTGTCGTACACAAATAATAATAATTGTCACAGCATTTGCTTTGGTTTAGGCCAGTGAAGCACCTAGAGAAGTGACATCATAAGTTGGAAAGTTGCTAAAAAGAAGATGACCGCTGAGCATATGAGAGGAGGAAATATAAAGAAAAATATAAAGAAAGATTTGGGTTAAAGAGTTGATATATGGTTACTTTGTGAGATCACAACATGACAATATCACCCCAGAATCCATCTTGTCAGACAGTGATAGACAGATGGTTCATCCAATCACCTGTATTTTTTGAAAGTACCAAACAGTTTCAATGGACAACAACATCAGGTTAGATATATGGAACACGTCCGCTATTTTTCATCTCTTCATCCTAGATAGGATACTGACCTTCTGCTTGACCTCTCTGACAGATGATTGATGATAGATATACACACTTATAGATTCACATGTGCTAATGTAACTACTGTAACACAATCTTACACGTTTGCTCACACACACACACACAAACACACACATGTGCACATCCTTATCATATTTTAGCTTATGTGCACACACAGCCTGCCAGATTTTGAATGCTGTTAGAATCTAATGGTTGGCATTATCTCAGCGTTCCCCTGACATTTCGTTGGAAAAGGGCTTCAGCTGTTAAATGTGTGTTTGTGCGTGTGTGAATGTGTGTGTGTGTGTGTGTGTGTGTGTGTGTGCGATCACAGGGCCTGAACAGACAGGCAGACAGCACTGGGTGTGGGTGTTGTGTGGGAGAGAAACGATGAGAGAAAAGTGGCAAAAAAGAAGGAGATGGCAAGAGAACCAGAAAGGGAGAGAGTTAGCAACAGACAGCAAAACAGAGAAAAAGAATTAAAAGAGCAAAGGTGAGTCACAGAAATCCAATCAGATGGATACTGTAAGAGAGAGAGAAAGAAAAATATCCTCCAATACTCTCCTAGGAGCAGCCTGTGACTCGTCAGCCAGCATGTTAATGTCATCCAAGTGCTGCTTCATCTCTTAAATATTCACAGATTTTCTTCCATGGCCCTACTGTGTATCATACAATAGTCCCAATTTCAATTTTGGTGATTTTAGTGAACAAATAAATTGCTATTTATAAGGATAATTTAAATTTATTGCAACCTGGGTCTTTTTCATTTCGATCGGTTTTAGAGACATGACAAACTGAAATATTTGCTGATATCTGGGGACACAGTAACATCGCTACAGTGAGTTCAAAAGGATAAGAAACACAAAGGTTCAAACAATCAGACAGGTTGTAAGCGAGTCGATAGTTACCTGACTTTGATGGTCAGTCCACCACTTTATTTCAGACTGAAATATCTCAACTACTGTACAACAGATGGCATTTATGCCCCCCAGAGAATGAATCCTAGTGATTTTAGTGATCCTAATGTAATAACCTGATGTTAATCAGTTATATTGTATTTTTGTCCCTCATTTAAAATATGTGAATTGTTGACAGGTGCATAATTTCTATTCAGTTGGGTCAAGTTGCATCTAAAAGATTTGTCAAGCATTATCCATACATTACTCTGTTTAAATAGTGATTTTAAAAACGTACAGTTAACATGTATAAGTTACTTTTAAAATGGTTCAGTTCATTACCAAAAGAAAAGCATAACAGTAATTTTCATTTATTTTCGAGAATTAATGACCCGGATGTTTTGTCTTCCGGTTGACCTCTGGGTGTTCACGTGAGAATACGAGGGGGGGGAAAAACAAAAAAAGAAAAAGGACGAGCTGCACTCATGGGAGAGTCCTTGCAGACGTCTTCGTTTATTGTGTTTTTCATGTTGGACTATGTAAATCTTGCTGCTGAAGAAAAGCTTGGAGGTGTCTTTACCAGAGTTGGGACTGTTTATTAATAACGTGTTTTTATGCTACTGAGAGCGTCGAGCTAGCCACGTTAGCCTAGCGCGCTAGTTAGCCACGTTAGCTCATCAAAGCTGCCGCCGTCGAGGGAGAGCGGTCGGACATATTCACCTGCACAGACGAGAGGAGGAGACTGGTCGGGAGGAGCTGCAGCGGCCGTCGCGGACGTTTTGCTGAGGCTGGAGACCATCTGCTTGCTGTCTGCTGCTGTTGGGAGTGTGGATGCTGCTGCTAACTGTTGTGGGCTGAGCCAGGCCTAACAGCGAGGATTTTCGCGGCGGTGGTAGGAGCTGTGTCATCTCTTCTAATGGAGGTAAACATTACTGCTTCCTGTTTCTTCATGAGCGCCAACGAACTAATGCAAGCTTGCTAAAAGACCACATAATAAACACAGAGTGCACTCAGGTTGTTTAAACTAGCAGACTTAGAAAATAAAATCCCGGGTCAATTTTATTTTGGGGTTTTACTATTTTATTTTTCATACAATGTTTTCTATTTTCTGATGTGGAAGATTTATTGCTTCATTTAATACAAAACTGAGAGACTGAGAACCCGTGTTTTGCTTTCATTTGTCAATTCATACAGTGAGTATCTGAGTAGGATAATGAATACATTTTTGCAGTAATTTGATTTTGTTGTCAAAGCCAGGGTTATCCCTCAGCCTCTCATTGGGTATTATAAAAGAGTAAGAATCATTGTTTACCCTAGACATGTTAACTATACAATGAGATGTCCCGTTCACCACTTAATTGATTATTGGAGATAAAATGAGGTTAATGCTATAATAAGTATATCTGAAAGCGTTCCTCATATCACGAGCCGGTGGCGAAAGGGTTACATTAAGTTTTCCTCTAGTGTAACAAAGATGTCTACGCTTGTAGTTTTGAGTGAAATTTCTTGACAACTCGATGAACTACTATAAAATTTGGTGCATACATTCATGTCACCCTCAGGATGAATTGTAGTAGCTTTGGTGATCACTTAACTGTTCTTCTAGCGTCACCATCAGGTCAATATTTTCACTTTGTCAAGTATTTAAATTCATAACAAAATACATGCAGAACTATTGACATTCCCATCAGCTCTACTTTGTGTCATGTGCTAATTCGCAAATATTAGCATGCTCACATGCTAACTGGAAACAATGAACATAAACATCATACCTACTGAACATCAGCATGGAAACATTGTCGCTGCAAGCATGTTAATATGCTAACATTAGCATTTATCTCAAAACACTGCTATACTTGAGTACAGCCTAACACAGTTGCTAGCATGGCTGTAGACTCTTATTATAGCTGTAAAGACACTTTGACATGGACTCAAATTTGGGGGTTTTGATTCTCTGCGTGTGTGCATCAGTCTTCCCTTCATCCTCTCCAGGATTTACTCATGTGCTGTAACTCTCTCTCTCTCCCCCCTCATTTCTCTCCCCCACTCTTGTCAACCCTCACATGCTCTCTCTTCCTAACTCCCTCTCTCCATTTGCTTCTCCTCCTCCCCCACTACTTCCGTCAACCCTTCATCTTCCAGTGACACAGAGGATCATATCCTATCTCTGGAGAGTGGGATGTAACTTAATGCAGGTCAGTGATACACAGAGAAATGCCCTTCCCCACCCCTAACCCACTTACTCACTATTACTAAGTGTGTACCTTGGGGTGTGTTTTGTGCTCATGCATAGATGCCATATACACTGCATGCATGAATCTGTGCAGCTATTTGCTCTGGTGTATTTTCACATACTGCTTATTATTATAAATGTGTATGATGCCTGCCAACCCCCCACATTAGTCACGGACAGTAGAAACTGCTCTCACACTTGTCCCTGTCTCCCACAGCGGGCTAACAGGGTCATTATGACCTTAACACACTTCCTGACCTCATGCAACGCTTCTTTGAATGTTCACAGGCTCACACATGATAAGGATAATGATGTTGATAATAAAGGCTTTCCAGTTTTTCCAGTATTCATGGATGATTATAGCAACATAAATATGAAATTTTCAATTCATTATGTTGAAGAAAACATCATGTCCTTGTCTGTTCTTCACAGAGTTCAGAGGCTTTTTGTGTATGCAAGGGCACTCTGAGTGGGTTGATGTTTTTGTATTAAGACATATCCTACTTAATTGAGGGTGCATCATTCGTTACATGAATTTTGAGTGACATGTTTTTTTTCCTGTGTATTTTCACCATGCATCTAGCTGCCGAGTGATCATCGTCTGCTGGGATTAGCGGCCATCATGGTGACCTTGATTAGGACTGGCCAGCATCAATATTTAGTATCAATCCAGCAGTCACAGTGTATATTCCTACTGCGAGTTTTTCCTCTACTGAAAGAGAGAGATAAACCAGAGCAGACACATAGCAGAGTCTGGTTTTAAGAAGCCCCTGGTCTGAACACAGTTTATCTATGTGTCTAAACATCCATCCAGTTCACTGAACTTTTAAGGTCATGTAATGAAATGTTTGCTAATCATCGCTTTTCCTCAACTCGAGCCACTACAGGCTCACTGTGGGGAGAGGAGCCAAAGATAAGGCCAGGGTTGCCTCACCATCTGGAATATTAAAGGAAAAATTCACCGCTGTGAATATGATGATTTCTTAAAACTAGGTCACACGCAGTAGAAATATGCAATAATTTGGGTAAATTTGGATCCTATGACTATAGAACACTGAGAAATAGGTTGTAGAGTCCCTGTGCCACGCTTGAGGGGTACAAAAACCAGAATACACCACACATGTCTGGTCTACTCACAATGAATGACTCTACTGAGTGTTCATGGCCAGAGTAGCACCAAAATCAAAGTTAGAGCATTGTTATATCTTTTTACTGAGGCTTATTTTCAATTACCAAATACTTTCCTCAGCTGGATACATCAAAATGGTGTGCAAGCAAACACTGTTCTTTTAATTATTTTGGATAACGACCTGATTGTGGTCATAGCTAAATGCAGCTGCCTGCAAGTTACCGGTAACACACACCTGCTGTTGTTCTTTTCTGTATTCAAAGTTGGTGGCTGGATCATGGCTCTGGTAGTCGCTTTCTCCCCAATACTGTTGAACTAACTGGGGTTGGAGTTGTAACTAGCTAGTTGTTTATTGTTTGTTTGTGTATGTTAGTGTTAGTGAATCACGGAGATACCCAGCAGCTGAAGTCAGGCTGCAGCTGTAACGTCACTCTGGTGGTCACGTCTTCTTCCAGACTGTTATTATTCGGCCTTGTATCATGAAACTAGTTTTCTTCTAAATATACTGATATTTAGCAGTATGATATTTTACTGTTTGCTTTTCCTTATCATCAGTGTAACATGGTAGACAGGAGTGTTTTGTTTTGTTTTGTTCTACATTTTACTGTCCTTGAAGGCACCATACCAGAAAATGTGGAAACGTATAGTTTGTAGTCTAAGGCAGATCTCCAAAGTCTTTTGCCGGCAAATGAGCTTGATTGGGAAGGTAAATAAACATTGTTAAATTTGCATATGCTACCCATATTACAATGCTGTTTGAAAGTTGGCAAAGTTTCTCCTAAACAGTTTTCTCAGGAGAGTATTCAATGAGTTAATCAAAATGAGTATAATTTGTGTGTCAAAAAGTATTATGCTCTTGCTAATTGGCCTGCAGGCTCTATTGTAGTTTGTACAGGGGTAACAAGTTCATCTTTTAAAAAGGGACATAACGTGCTTTATGCATATTTATGCATCACCTTTAGTTTCCAATAACTTTATTTTGGTAATTGGTTCACTCTCGGTTTAAAATGCTACATCTAATGACAAAATAAATATATTGTGAATACATCTGTGACTGAGCCAACAAATCACTTGAACATTACTCGACATTCACTGTCCTAAATATTAGAAAATAAGATGAACACACGGGTTGAGTATCACTCGGTTGGTTGTGATAGGCTGACCACTTAAACAGGTTATTACAAAAAAGAAGAAAATCTACTTATTGTAGGCTTGATATTTTAAGCTGTTGTGTTGGTCACCTTCCCAGACAGAACAGGTGGGAGCTGAGCACAAGCACTCTGCTCATCTCATTTGTTAAATGAGGCTGTTGAGTTGATGAGTCCATTATAGTTAACAAAACACAACAACAAAAGATGATTTTTGAAATGTTGTGCATATCCAAGATCTGTCACACTGTTTATCCCATTTATGACGAAAATCTTGCATTTATTCCTAAATGAGCAGCATAAGAAGTAGATTTGAAAAACAGATGGGGCATTTGTTCCTTAAGTGTAGCCTGCTGCTTACAATCCAGATAACATTTTAATGACATTTGTGAGGAAATTGTGTGTTTTTATTTGTTCCTGCACCATCATTTGCCCTTTGGATAAGTTATCAGTGTGTAGTTAGGAGTAATGGTTAGGAGTCAGTCATGGTTCAGCTGAATTGTTATTCTGCTTCTGCTTATCTTAAACAATTGAAGGCTGGTAAGAAGAGGCCACAGGGAGAACACTAAACACTGGATTAAATGTAGATTTTTTTAACAGGTATAGGTCAGAACTGTAGGAATATGTTGCATAAGTGGATTTAAAACTGACAAATGTCCAGTCTTCACACATTGTAACCCATATTCTCATTCAGTTACTGTGTTTTTGTCCATTATCTACTGATCTCTAATGTCAACAACAAATTAACCTTAAATTAAAGCGACAGCACAGATCATAACATCCCTATAAACATTATAAAACAGAGATTTGCTGAGACAATATTGAGTATATAAGTGACTGTTTCCATACAAATTGTATGCAAATACGACCACAGCATGCAGCATCCCCATCCTCTTAAACATGCATTGCAGAGAGCACTAACTAAAGAGGAGCTGATTTTCATAGCTGACCCTAAATTTATGAAGCTGAGGCACATTATAAGATGCAGAGGAAGAGAATGAACATGAGGGGAAAATGGATAGAAAGAGACAATTGCATGAAGCTTAAATGAAAGAAAAAAAGAAGGATGACTGGAGGCAGATGGAAAGAAAGAAAGACAGATGAGGAAGTGAGTGTTGTTCTCATAAACAGATACAAGGCATAAATATTAGTTCCTTGAGGACATTTATGTTAGAGAAGTGTCACACCGATTATTTATTGAGTGAAAGACTCCTTCAGGAAATCACCTGTAAGGAAATGCATTAGAGTGTTGCTTATGTGATTTACATTCATTCTGAAGCTATCATTTTAATGGTAGTCATTCTGTTTTACCCCAAGTAATGATTGGCACCAGTGATTCATGGGAAAGAGATGGAAAAAGTCATTTGGATATTTGTGAATAATGTTAACGCAGTGAGTCTCTGTAAGAGGCTCGCCCACAGTAACACATCACTTTAAATTAGACATGAAGTCAATTTTAATGAATGGAAAGCCTAAAGAAAAGAACACTATTGTGATTCACATTTTTGGTCACATGAAGGCTGCAATAATGAAGTATCACTTCAGTGATTTATCTAACTTTACAATCACACTTTGTATATAAAAAACATAGTATTTATTATTTATAATAATAAAATAGTATGTGAACTAAGCAGGGTTTCCCACAGCACTTTACAGTTAAGGCGGCCGCCTTAGCAACACACGCCTGCCGCCTTTACTAACGTCTTAAAAAAAACAAAAATAAATATATATATATGATCAGGGCCTGAATTTCAGCGCGGGATTGCAGGTATTGCGCACAATTTAATTGATTCCCGCAAATCCAACACTTATATTCCCGCACACATTTACAGCGATGTATATTAATGTTCAACCAACGTCTGCAGCGGTGTTTACTGCAGGACGACTGGCCGGAACCGCTATGTCCGACTGTCTGACTTCGACCCTGAACACCATAGACATAATAAAGAGTAGACGCCGCATTGGCTGCTGGGATACGAGAAATGCGGCCGCCATCTTGAACCGGTCATCCTATCAATAGACAACCACCAAAGAAGTGAGGTGCCTGAGCACTGTGCGGCGTATTCATATATTGTTTCTTAATTTTTCAACTTATTAAAAAAGCTGAGTAGTACTTCTACTGCCTCATATCTATCTATCTATCTATATCAATCTATATATATATATATATATATATGTCTATCTTTATCTATATATATCGATCTATCTATATATATCTATCTGTCTATGTCTATATATATATAAAAATAAATAATGTATTCATATATTGTTTCTTAATTTTTCAACTTTTAAAAAGCTGAGTAGTACTTTTACTGCCTCTATCTACTTCTGCATCTCTATCTATATTAGTGTAGTATATGTGTATATATATATACATATGTATATATATATGTATATACATATACATATGTATATACATATACATATGTATATACATATGTATATACACATATATATATATGTATATATATACATATATATATATGCGTGTGTGTGTTTTGCAAAATACCTATCATACATCACATATAGCACGTATCAGAATATTCTATTACTGTTAAGCCCACTATGTATATTAATATACGCCAAACCATGTGTCCTGTATCATAGCTACATGTATGACATTTGCAGCAAAAAAACCCGCGTGAAAATCAGTTAAGTATTCAGTGAGTTATGATTGATTAAATGTGCTGACACTTCATTGCACCTGCCAAACAGATTACACTGAGTGGAGCGGGTGACCGTTCCAAGATGGCGGCCCCACGGCTCGTCAGCGCCAATAGGCAGTAGCGGTTGATGCGGCGTCTACTCTTTATTATGTCTATGCTGAACACACCTGTAGCTCTCGCTGTACCTCCCGCTAGCATAACACAGACACGCTAACAGTGATATTAAGTTTAAGGAAACAAACACAGACCGCTGGTTAAAACATAAATCTACATCATCTGAGGCAGAACCTGCTCAGAAAAACTAATGAAAACAGCGCCATGTGATGTCATCATTAACAACGTTAATCCTCAGACAGGTAACTGTGACGTTACTATAGCAACACGTTTCAGGCTTTCTCATTCAGCAGTCCTGAAGAGAGAGAGTGAGGCAGATTCAACAAAAACGTGATGCTACTGAAGCTGAATATCACTACTTAACTGTATAATACTATATAACTTGTAATTACTATAAACTATAGTTCAGAGAATAAGTTAACTATATAAGATAGACTCACTGGCCTAACCTGTGCAATCTAATTTAATCCAATACAGCAGCTCTGCTATAAATTCTACATTTATGAAGCTTATACAACATTTTTTAACAAGAAGGTGAACATTCTGCTTTATGTTCATTATTGAGTGATTGTGGTGTATTAGGATGCATTATATTGAATGGTGTTCTTAATATTTTGTCCATTCCATCAACATACATGAGGAGGGCAAAATATTAGGAACACCTTTCAATATAATGCACCCAAGTACACCACCACCTCTTAGTATAACCTCAGTAATAAACTATGTGGAATTATCACATAAAAAAATGTATAACCCCCCCCCCCTCCGTCTCACTGCTCCCCACCACCTTAACTAACACATTTTCTGTGGGAAACCCTGCTAAGACATACACATCTAAAGCAATGTGACCTCTTCCTAACCTACCTCATAGCGTTTCCTAATAAACAAATACAGGGTAAAGCATTCGAGTTTCAGGGTGAAACATTCAAGAAAATCCCCTGGAGAGTTCCTTTTGTTAACCTGTGTAGGAAGGATGCCATGGGACCTCATTAGGGGAAAGGTTTTGTTTGGTTTTGTCTTGTTTTTCTCATTGGATTTTTCAAGAGCAGAGTCGCATCTCTATATCCATCTTCATTTGAGTTTAGCAACTTTAATTTAGGGTTGCGAGGCATTTTGACATCAGTGTTTTATTTCCCTATCCAAGCAGTTGTTATGTTCATCAAAGACACCAGTTGTGCTAAGAATAGGCTTCGTACAGCAAGAACAGAGGTGCGTTTCCCTCGGAAAGTGATACTTAGTGACAAAATTGATTTATCTTTAATGAGACTGAGTATTTGCGTCTGCATACACGCTCATCAATATCCTGTGAGGTTGCTAAATTATTGCTTATATGACTAAGATGAAATAAGACACCTTATATTTTTGATTAAAGGCACGCATCGCCAAATGACGATGTTTTTTTGAAGTGACCATCTTCAACATCTCCAAAGATTTTCAATCAGTGGAGTTAATGCATCAGACTCGCTCTTAATTTACTTGTGTGTGAAGCATGTCAATTTTTAAAAAAAAGCTTGCACTAATTGGCTTTTTAGTTGCAATACTTTTTTTGCACGAACAGGAACTGTCTCTCCTGTGCTGCGCTGTGCAGAGGAGAGGAGACAAAGTAGTGCAGCCATAAATGACAGCGTAACGCAGTAGAGACTCTCACACTGAGCTGAAAGGAAATAACATTACTAAACAGTCTCTGCTGGACTTTGATGTAATTGCACTATTTCCTCTCCTCTACCTTGTGTTTCACTGACAGTGAACCAGGCAAAGAACAACTACATTCATTACATCATCGCGCGTACCATAAATGCTTGGCGAGTAAAAAGCCAGTAAGAGTAATTTTTTAATGCTATCCATGCAAAATAACAACACACCTGCAATTACCACTTATCGCCATAGGGTGCCACTGAAGAAAATGAAATGGAGATCTCTGCACTTCAAAAATCTCCTTTTTTCTGTGGTCATTTGAAAAAGTGTGCTAGTGCTTTGTTTGTTGATGTGGAGCTGTAGTACTGCACTAACCTGCCAATCAAATACTTCTTCCCGGTAGTAGTGGTTGTGCCTCCCTGTTCCCATTTATACAGAAAATGCTGGATGTGATCTGCAGAGCAGCAAATAGAAAGGTTACATTAACTGTCAGGCGTATATTATTTGCAATATAATGAAAATGTAAATGTATATTTTTGAGTGTCTTGTGGAATACTGATTTATTTTAATTCATGTATTTTTCTTTATAACTTTTTTATGTTTAGAGCTGCCTGGGGCTAGAGCCTATATCCCAGCATGCGTGTGCAGCATGTGAGGGACATTTCTTATTACCCCTTGGTACTGCACACAGGAGGAACATGCTAACTCCATATAGAAAAGCTCACAGAAATACTAAAACACCCCCAAGTTCAGAGGTCAAGTGAAGGTCAAGCCACCTGCTGCTTTTTCCTGTTTACCTCCTGGTGCCACAGTTAATAGAAAACATCCTACACTCCTCCTATGCTCTCACTGGATGTTTACACATCCCCACACAGCACTGACCCATCACCCATCCCACTCATCACTCTCAATCTCCTGCTCCCTCATTCTCTTTAACACTCTCTATTCCCTTTTCTATTCTCGCACTCCTCTTCACTCTCACTCTGTCTGGCTGTCTCTGCCTTTCTCTGACTGTCTGTGTGCAGACAAAGAAAACAAGAGACAGGCAGTGATTGTATGTATACACAGCAGAGAGAGAGAGAGAGAGAGAGAGAGAGAGAGAGAGAGAGAGAGAGGGAGAGAGAGAGAGAGAGAGAGAGAGAGAGAGAGAGAGAGAGAGAGAGAGAGAGAGAGAGAGAGAGAGAGAGAGAGAGAGAGAGAGAGAGAGAGAGAGAGAGAGAGAGAGAGAGAGAGAGAGAGAGAGGAGAGGAGAGAGAGAGAGAGAGAGAGAGAGAGAGAGAGAGAGAGAGAGAGACAGGCTGATGGGAACACACAGACAGGAGACAAGGAGCATCATCAGTGATCCATATCCATATCACTACAGGTCTAATAAATATCCCAGCCGGTGGCTAGCTGAACCAATCAGAGCATGACACGCGTTCATAGAGTCTCGGTATCCCATGGCTACAATCTCCCAGACACCCCCTGGGGCGTACAGATGATGGTAAACAAAATGGGCGGGATGCACAAAGGGACAGCACTAGTCCCACCATGAAATTTTCCTCGCCACAGTTCCAACACCAGGTGAGCAAAATCAAATTATGCCTTCTACTGTTGCTGCTGCTGCTGCTGCCACTGCCCCGACTGTCTAGACTGAGCAAACGCAAGAGAGAGAAAGGTGTAGAGGTCCACATACAAAGCTGGAAGCAGACAGAAGACAGACTATCTGGCAACAGGTACATGGAGGGCATCTGGAGAGCTGGACAGTTAACTAACTGGGTTTGCTCTGAGCTGATTAAGCATGCAGAGAGGAGAAAGGAGGTTTTGAGGGGAAAGTAATTGGAACAAAGGTCAGAGGGAGGACAAAAAGCTAGTAATTGTCAGTTAACATGGAAACTAAAAAAGAGCTTAAACAGGCAGAAGAGGTTATACAGTCATTGAGGATTAAGATTGGAAAAACGACTTACTTTCTATCGCTCATATAATCAGTGGAAATAATGGTCTGTTGCAGTATCCCAATAGTGCTGAGAGTCAATAATCATAGGTTAATATTGATTTTAATGTGCAGGCAGCAAAGCTGAGTTAGAAAATAAAATAGAGTTTTTGCTGTTGTTGTTTTATATAATCACGACAAATTAAAAAGAAATGTTTGCATTCTTCAGAAAATGCACAAAAACTTTGGCCAAGAAAAAGTCTCAATTTCATCTATCTTTTAAACAAACAGAAACATTTTTACATTTGGGAAGTGTTCCAGAAATGTTGCATTTATGCGCAGCCTTTATGATGAATGCATATAGTAATATTTAAATTAAAACCAACAAATTGTGTCACCTTTTAATAAACTCAACAAAAGTCAAAAGGGTTTGTGTTACGCTCATTGACTCGGATAGATACAAAATAAAAAAATAGATATAAATATCAGGAATGAAGAGGGATAGAGGACGAGAACAAAATGTTTTGCAGGTAACTGGGGAGCTTGAGAGGTTACAACATTTCACTGCTCTGTGCAGAATATAAAAGCTGCTGCTGAAAAGTAGTGGGAGATATTTTGCACTGAAGATGACATAAGCTGCGTGTAGGGCAATAAATGAGGTAGGAAGTGCAAGAGGGAAATGAAGGTTAGGTTGAGGTTGAAGAGACATACAAAAGGAGGAGGAGGCGGTTAGAAGGTTATTTAAGATGACAAGGTTAAACGGAGGGTCACTGAAGGTTGCTGTGGAGAGGAGCGCAGAGAGGATGAGATGAAACCAGAGGGGAGGAGAGGATAAGTAGGAGAATGAGAAGAGGAGTGACGAAGGCACAGATTAATTATACGAGTTTATCCACTGGGACTTGCTCAGGAGAGTATAAGAGAAGAGGAATAAGAAGAGAAGAGTTTCAGGAAAAATAAATGAGAGGAGTAGAGAAGTACAGTTGAAAGACTCCAACAATAGCATTATCTAGGTTGTATTAAATGAATATATTATATTTTAAAATATTACCATCAGAGTTGGAGAGGATGTGGTTCATGAAATTATACTGAAAGAGCAAAAGAGTGAGTGAGAGCAAGATGGAAGAGTCAGAAGTAAAGGAATTATCTTTGGTGAGGGGAGAGCTGAGGAGAGAAGGGTGAGGCTATAGGTGAGACACGATAAGTTGGGGTGTTGTGTTGCTGTGTGACTGGCTGTGCCCTGGAGGGTCGCTGGGTTGCATTGAATTCCTAATGAGGGAAGAACTGCAAACAAGAGCTTGAACTACTCACGGGAATAGTGCAAACCTGCTATCGGGAAGACTGATCTTTATCCTCTCTTTATCCTCCCCCTTATTTCCCCATTCCAGCTCTGGAGGAAGTACAAATTCACACACACACAAAAAGGGACACAAGCAATGGTAATATCTCAAGATCAAAAATGTATAAAATGAAAACAAACAAGCTACATGTTCGAACACAAGCACAGCATGAGCTTAGCACACAGACCAGACACACAAACACACCACCCAACCCAACCTTACCATACACAACCTGAGAGCATGAGGCCAGCCGTCCATTCAATAATGGCTCAAATTGGAGGAAATGGCTTCTGAAATTACATTTTCGAGGGGGTTCTCATTTTAAGTGCATGACTGCAGATTCACATTCATTTCCTGTGGGACTCGGTCAACCGTTGCATCAATCAAACATCACATGGCTTCATCTTACAGCCATTCACAACCTGTAATGAGACTAACAGCACATATCTGATAAGATTTTTTTTTCTGTGTGTAATTGAGGAGAAGCTGACAAGCACCTAATGTGATGAATCTGTTTTGTGCGTTTATAAGAGCCTTTCAACTGAACATGTCTACAAACCGTCTCATCATGAAAGGCAGAGTGACAACAGGAGAAAAAGCTTCAACCCTCCATCGTTAACATTTAAATCCGCCATACTGACGAGTATAAAGGACTGCAAGGCTGTGGTACACAAACATTAATGCTCAATGCTTATTCAGGCTGCACATTCAAAGGTCTGTTGAATTCACTGCATTGGCCAGTGGCCATAATAAGAGTTATTATTAGCTTAGACATGACCGATTCTCACATTTTGCTTATTATGTTTCTGTGAATGAAAACAACATTTCAGAGTCGGAGGGGCCCACCCAAGCCAGGAGAGACTGTGTCACACTGCTGCCATCTACTGTTCATCCCACCCACAGTATCCCCTCATAATTAGTTTCTATACAAAACTTCTGATCCACAAATCTAAAACTCATTATTCAATAATAAATTGATGATCCTTAATTAAACTTTCAAAAAGCAGAGAGAGTATTCTTTATGTTTTACACTATTTGTTTATGGAGAAAAAACATTTACACTTCACACATTAATTTATATTATTGTCTTATGTCATAGCCATTAAAACAGGAGAACATAACAGCCATAATGATTTAAATGAGTGTTATTGAAAGTGTGAATAATGTAACAACACAACAAAAATATGGATCATATTGAAGTGCATACATTACACAGTATGTACAAAAATGTTGCCAGGTTCAAAAAAAAGTTGAAATATTTATATTTTTGTATATTCAGAAAAATGTATAAAAGAAAGGTGTTTAGGGCTTTAGGGTTTACTGCTCTCAAATGTAAAAATTGGTCAAATTTCAGGAGAGGTATTACTGCTGTATGTTCTGGTATTTATGGTGGATCTTTGTGTCATCTATTTACAGCTTTAAACAGCTGTCAATTATTGCATTTATAATGTGGTAACGTGACAAATTACTTTCTTATTCAAGTGAATGGGAAGGTGGGGGGGGTTTGTGGCTATGTTTGAAGTCATAGCCACAAGCAAGAATTATCTTTCCTTTGCATTTTCTGCACAAGTTCTATTGTGTCTCCCCTATATCCTAACCAGGAGCTGACCAGGATGCACAAAATTAACAAAACATACCCAAGGAAAGAAAAAGTACAGACTGATAAAAATTAACTCAGTCTACAGTGTTTTATCTGGTATTTACCAAAGATTCAAGCTCATCAAACGTTTCACCGAAGAATGGATGTAAGATGAGAGAAAGTAACAAATGTATGAAATATCAATCATGTCAAGTCTTTTTGAATCTACAGGAATTTGCGTTGGTGGCATTGATGATCAGCCAGAGTTTATCAATACAAAGAACAACAGCAAATGACATTCAGCACAAGGGGAAAATGAGCAAGCTTCATTATTTGACTTCAGTGAAGAAGGATATTAAATATTCCACAGTTTGCCAGTTTCATTATAACTAACTCATTGTGCAATATCAAGTCTGGAAGTAATCTGAATAAATTAGAGTAATAAGACATGAGGATAGGATTGGGTTGTGGGGGTCGCAGCACCCAAAGGGTTGCAAAATAATCTTGTGACATCCTCAGAGAATTTTACAGCGCTGCAAAAAAACAACATTTTTTCTGAATAACAAGTATCTATTATTACTTTGTTCTCAAGAAATCATGAATATTTGCCAGCATCTCTGATACATGAAATCATAAAATATCATTGATAGCACACAGTAATACAAAAGAATCCAATATATGAGGCAGCGCTGATACCTTCTATCTCTGTTGCTGACTCAGAGTGGTTGTAGGGTGAAGCTGACTGGAATAATAATCCAAACCTCAAATATTATATGTAAGGAAACTCATTTTTCTGTCTGATTCATAATCTGAATGCTTTGTCATACAGCAGTTTGTCTTTATGTGAAATATGGATTAATACAATGTATTAAAATTGTTAATTTCCTATTCTAAGCCATAATTAAACTCAACTTATAACTGAGTATGTTGGTTTTAAAGGGGATGTATCATGCATATTTCCAGGTCTACAGTATATATTTATATTCTGGGGCTTTACTGGAATATCTTTGTATGATTTACATTTCTAAAATCTCCATATTTATCTTTATGCAACCTGTCAGTTTAGCTTCTGTCTGGAACAAGACGTTTTAGCTCCTGTCTCTTTAATTACACCCACCCCACCCCCCTCGCCCAATGATAGGGAGACTTCTCAAATACATCTGTACACATTCAAGCCCAAATGCAAACCGGAAAATACGAGTGGGCGATACAAACAGCCTGTGGAAAAACCTTGGCAACAAAGGCTACCAATGAACAGCCATTTGTAGGCATGCACAAATTATCTGATATTATCTCGAGGAGAAAAACATTGCAAACAAAGCATTCAGAGGAGGCTGAAGGCCTGTGCTTTTGAGTTTCAGGAAGTATTTTTACATACAGTATGCTCACCTCAAGTGTTCTATGTGTTCAACGTAGACATCTGACATCTGAACAGTATAGACATAGCAGAAAACCACAAGACACATGATATGTCTTGTTTATAACACAGCCAACTGTGAATCTTTAAGGCTAAAACATAATAAATGAATAATGAAAATAAGCCCTATTATTCAGTATTAAGTGAGATTTTGACATTTGTGCTGCCTGTATTGTAGTAATAAAATCATTTGTTTACAGTAATTGCATTATTTCTCAAAACAAATGAGGCAATGAATTATTGATGTTTAAAGGCTATATTGTTGACATGCTACATATGAAGAAAAATGGCCACTATTACTTGTGCACTTAGTAGAGGTGGAGATGTGCATGTATGGAAGAGCAGGTCATAATTCTGTATTTGAACTGAGCAATTTGAAAATGTGTCTTGATTTTCCATCTCCGAATGGGCTGTGCTGGTTTTGGGTCACTGCAGGCTGGAGTTCATTCAGTGCTAGAAGTGACTCAGTTGGTTTTAAACCATGCAGAGACACACTGTTATCTCTGTGGCCCAGAAAGGCCACTGATATCTCCATTTCCTTTGAGTGTACGAACACAAACATACACACACACAATTTCTCTCTCACACACACTCACACAAGACACGGGCAGAAACAAAAGTGCACACAAGCACAGTTAGGGTACACAAAATTGCAGTCTACAGGGAGCAGGTGGAGCTAAATGCTGGAGTTTACACAGGCTTGAGTTCAAGCAGAACTAAACTGCACTGAACAGAGAAAAGCTGAGCAATGCAGAGCACAGCAATGAACAGACGACAAGACCAAAGACTGCAAAAATATCGAAGTAGTCACCGTGACGCAACCCATTGGTTTGTGACCTGCCTTTTAGCAAGTCGACCGTCGCCATCTTGGGTTTTTGGAGCCAGAACAAATAGTAATAGAATCAATTCCTTAACCAGAAGACAAGAGAGAGGGTGAAGCTAACACTTACGCTAGCTTGGTTAGCACAGAGCATTTAAAATCTATGGTTAACTTTGTGTGAAATTGCTTATGCTAATGCTAATTTTCGCTAGCGAAAAAAACAGCACATCTGACTCTTTAAAGGACGCTGAACAACTCTTTTTAATCGACCAAAATGTCACAATTAACTAAATAACTTAATTAAACATAATGTTAAATTGTGGCAGCTACGCCTGTGAATCTGGTTACGCAATTATGCGCAATACGTTACGTAATCAACGTTGTCACCATGGTAGTCAATCTCAAGGTAGCCATGCCCTTAATATAAAGCATGTCCTGCTTTATCATCTATTTCACTCTAAACAGGACTATAATTTACAAAATGATCTTCATGATGATTTATGGAATAAGACTTTACACTAGCGATTGTGACAATAAATTAATTAGGAAATTGTTTGCTGATGTAATAATTAAAGTGAGAAGTAGGGTAATTTTCTCATAGACTTCCATACAATCGGACCTTTTGCAACCAGTGGAGTTGCCACCTGCTGGTCATTAGACAGAATGCAGGTTTAAGTCACTTAAACATTGGTTTTACTTTTCAGACCATCATAAATTATGCATTTTAAGGATGAATGTAACAACATAAAGAGATAGTTTAAGTTCACTTTTACACTCAGTTTTTATGAGAGTGAATGTAGCAAGCAGCAGTATCTCAAGTGGTCCTTAAATATAATCTGCAATCTCTTATCTGTCCGTCTTCCCACCCAATCCAGTCTTAAACAGGAAGAAATGCCTGAGGGCAGCTGGTGGACTGGTGCAGGAACAGAGACCGGGATAGAACCATAACACATACTGTATGCTGTCATATCAAACTCTGTGTGGTTACAAAATATTGCACCATGTCGCACACACTGTCTGGACTCAGTTCATAGCCTCTGATGGAAATGTGGAAACTTAGTTCCCATTGTTAAAAATGAGCCTTATCTACAGAAATTATTCCAAACCTTGGAATCCCACAAGGGATCATTGGATTGATGTAAGGGGTTGCAAAACGATAGGACAGGATAGGAAAACAGAAGAACCAACATATTTCTGACCTTTCTTTTAAAACTTTATATTTTAAAGGTTGGGAACCACTGAACCACAACAGTATCTCTAAGTCAAGCACTCAGCATTGCTTCTCTGTGGCAATGTAGGTGTACTGCAAGTTTTCTAATCTGAAAGCTACTGTATATGACTGCAACAGATAAGGGTTAAGATTAATGTCTGTTTAATTTGAAATAATAGGAAGTTTTAATGGATCATGCACACACATTTATTATGCAAGACACTGCACCTTATCTATGCATATAGTTATTGTACTGTACCAGTCCGTGGTATAGAGCATTTCTGTGAGCTGCCAGTTTTCTTCTGCATATTCAAACATGTGCATACTCTCCTTCCTGCTTCCTTCTTGTTTGCACTTTTTGACTATGCTCTTGCACAATATTATTATCTCTACTGATTAATCTAACACTTGTAATTATAGTTCATAAATGGTCCCTCTACATTTTCTTAATCTTCATCAGGATATTATATTTGTTATTTTGTTTTTCTAGAGCAGATGTTATGATTTGGAATCAAATTACTGTACTTGTTCATTATATAATCAATTATAATGGATATTGTTCTGTTGGTGGCTGATAAATACCCTTAATATCTCACTGAAACAAGAATACATATGAAATATGCTTAAATGTATTCTCTGCTATGAAATTTAAACAGTTGCAAAGGGTTGAACCACAAGAGGAAGCAGTCAGAGATATTATGACTGCTGTGAATCCTCTTCCTTCAGTAAAAGAGTGAATTCTCTTTCACTTTAATTATTTTTTAACATAAGATTAATGATATAATATCTATCTATATCCATCTATCTTTCAATCTATCTTCCTTCTTTAGTCACACAGGCCATGAATTTGACATAAATTAAAGTTGCTTATATTAAAAAAGCAGTCAGCCATAATAGTTTTACTACTACAGTCTGAGTCTATCATAACAGCTGAATAATCTGTTTTAATTATAATTGATGACTCGTAATTAAACAGCGTGAGAAAGTCGCAGACAGACGTGGGGTCGAAACGTCCTGTCTCCACCACAGCTGCATGCCGCTTCCTACTTCTTATGTTGCCTTCAAATACTGTTGGAAATGTGGGTATCTTATAATTACTACGGAAGGCACCAACTGGACAAGAAGCACAAGAAACATCATCTGTATTCACACCTATTTGGGCTTATCTGAGCAAATTATTGCATGACAGGCATCTGCACTATTGCATATACCCTGCTGTAAATAACTACTGCCACATTTTACAATTTATATCAGAAGCAACTCATGGTTTGTAAATCCACTTTTTTTATATTAAAACATTTTCACATCCAAATTATTGAGATGGAGTTTAAGAAGTAGCCGAACTGTGTCAACTGGGCTATTTTTTGCTGTGCTTTCATTTTGACTCATTTATATCCAAACATCAATGAGTCAAGCTGCCTGCACTAACCAATTAACCAATTAAAAGCTTTTTATTCACATTGGTTTCATGCTATTCCTCTGGTGAACAGCTGGTGAAGGTATCCGCTTAACAAATATAGTACCCACAAAGGCAGGGGAAAAGATGACTGCTGGCAAGTGGACATAAGGCACTATTTAAAGTGTTTATAAAACTGTTTCCAAGGAAGTAAATGCCCTCAACACGTTTGTTTATATAAATGTTATGGTTAAAAACATTGAATGTTCAAGAGAGCTTCTTTTGTTTACAAGAAACCTCTAGTGGACACATAAACGCGACATAAATTGTATAAACAAAGTCGGATTTTTGCGGGGGCCACTTGAAGGCAACAGCCACTCAGTACAGTTGTAGGAGATGCAGGCAGCCGCTGCGGAACACACAGAGAACAATGTGTATGTGTGCATAAAGGACAACTCAACCTCTCCACACACAGTGAATGATTATGGCTGGACGGTTGCGAGACGGTCCTCGCGGTCCTCCCAACAGTTCAGCAGACTCCGCCGGTGGCCTTAAAACGACGCGGATGCCCCGACAGCCAGAACCGCATAGAGAGAGCGAGGACACGGCGGAGTCACTGCAGGAACTGCCGCGATGGATGCGGCTTTACTTCTACGGGATGCACGGCGTGACACTGGATGTCCTGCTCTCATCGGTTCAAGGGGTTTTAAATGATCGGGACCCCAAACTGGTTGGGTTTTCCTCTCCGTATCTTTGCATCATGCATTCACTGACCCACTTTGCCCTGGAGAAGATTTACTCTCAGAAGAGGTGTTTTCGAGGTCGGCCTGTGGTGTTTCATCTTGTTTTCTATCCGTCTGTCTACATCGGGCTGCAGATCCTGATCGGGAACATCAACACGCTGACCGAGCAGGTGAGGGTGATATCGGGGACGCAGCTGGGAGTGCACTACATCCTGGCTCTGTATTTCGCCCATGTGTTTCACAGAGGGTTGTCCAGGCTGCAGTATCACACCTCCTGCCCCGCCGCCGACCTACAGAGCAAGCCCGGCCCGGCGCAGAGCGCACCTGCTCGGGGGCCTCTTCACAGCCTGCCCGGATTTGTGCGGTTCTTGTTTTTCGGGATGCATGGCTTACTAGACGAGGTGGTCTTCACCTCAATATTCAACCTGGTGGAGAAGTCGGACCGGAGCCTCAGTGGGCACACGTCCCTGTGGTCTTTCCTGATGTACGGTAGCTGCAGCTTCGTAGTGGAAAAGCTCTACCTTTACCTGCGCTTCAGCAGAGGCTGGGGGACGCTGTGGAGGCTGCCCATCTACATCTGTTTTATCTACACCTGGGAGTTCTCCTGCGGTCTGGTCCTGAGGCAGTTTGACGCCTGTTCCTGGGACTATTCCCATTATCCTCATAACTTCATGGGACTGATCACCCTCCTTTACCTGCCAGGCTGGGTTTGTCTGAGTCTCTATCAGGATGTGCTGTCTAATGTCCTGCTGAGGATCAAGTGCACCAAAGATGTGACTGATTTGAGTGGGGAGAATGGAGAGGTCAATGGACAAGTCGAATCTAACAAGAAAATACTTTAAGTCTTTTTTAGGTTATTTTTAATACTTGGGAAAAGTGTGGTCCACAAAAAGGATGTAGGCTTCACTTTTGTTCAAATTTAGAGAGTGGGACCTTGATTTTGTACCTAACCCATTTAAATTCATTATACTTACTGCCATTTTTATCTATCTGATGTAAATTGTAATATTAACCAGTTTTACAAGTCTTTAATGACTTTGGAAGTGTGAAAATATTGAGTTTTCTAATGACTGCAGTGGCAGTTTTGCCATCTTCTACATTACTAGTTTGAATTGGATCGATTGTGTCATTCACTTGTTCATTAGCATGTTTTAACTGTAGCTTATATCTGCATGCTAAACATACAAAATAGCAACAACAACAAAATACAAATAAAATAAAAACAGCTGGAAGGTTTTGGTTTGAAATAGTCATGGTTTAGGTATGGTTCACCAAAATCCACGTATTGCTGCCCTAAAAGTCAGTATTTTCAAGACAAAGAAGATATAGTGGCAAGAAAAATGCAAGCAATCAGTTTTTAAGATGATTTTTAACTGTTAATGTTACATTTTCACCCACATTGTGAATATGACCCTGAATAATGCATGGCAACTATTAGAGTAGAGAGAAACCCAGTGAATATGTAGCAAGAGAAAACCTGTCTGCTGAGCAGATATGAGGAGCCGAGTGAGATTTTACTGTGAATCTTTCATGAACCAAACGTTACTTTGCTGGAGTGCCTTCCTGTCGAAAACTGAGCTAACTTGACTCAAGTGAAACAAGGCTCAGTGTCCAAGGGGCTCCTCTTTTTATCTGTAAGTGCTACAGTTGTGGGAGTCATAGCCCAACAACACCTATTTGAAGCACAGCACTCTTTTGTTTAATATTACTATAAAAAAATATTTTAACCTTGAGCACTAATGACAAGCTTTTAGTCAATGTGACTGAATTATTTCAATTATCAGCAATGAGAAAAAAGATGAGTTTGACTCCTAAATGATCAGTTTTTTATCTCCTCTGAAAAGATTAAATTAAATAACGAACACTTATACAAATTCAAAACAGGAAAATAATATTTAAGCTTAATTTACAACTAAAGCTGTTACAAGATGGGTTTCACCCTCAGTGACATTTTTTAATGTCTGTTTAATTCAAGTGCATTTTGCTTTCTGTGTTATTCGATCACTATGTTATTCTCTCCTTTAGCCCTGTAGCAAAAAGATTAGTCAAACATTTGCCAAACACCACGCCCCAGTTTTGCAATACTTTTTTTAACTGCACCTTATACGACTTGTTATAGCTTCATCAAGCAGTTTAGCAAGTAGCATGTTTAGTGAATTCACATTTCTAAAGTACTTTCAGTGAGAAAGTTGATCCCAAAACAGTTTTTTTTTTTTGTTTTTTTTTTGGGGGGGGGGGGGGGGGGGGGGGGGGGGTTAAGCATCACTCATCCTCAGAGCTGCTAGAGAAACAGAGAAAAGCTTATAGGCCATTGAGCCTCAAAGAAGACATAATTAATTTGAATCTATGATTCAAATTAAGTGGGAAAAGCCTTCAGTTAAACATCTCCAATGCAACTCCCACTGTGTGCACTGTGCTGTTCTGACACTCAAATTGGCTCGAAATTGCCTTACAAAAACACCAATCTAAGTACCTCGCACTGTGAATATTCAAATGGTGGTAAATCTTGACAAACCTTCCTAAGTAAGTAAGTAATTTTGTTTGGTCACCAGCTATCATTTTGAGTTTGTGTGTTAAAGTAAGCAGCTGATGAACTGATGGATGGATGTTTCACTCCCAGAGTAGCATTTGAACTTGGTGCTTGAATCAATGCTGTCATTCATGAAGCTGCCCCTTGACAATTTCTTGAAAATCAGAAAACATTTCCTTTTAGTCACACCTCTAAACTAAGATGAATTGAATTAAATTACTGTAGGAATGAATAGCATTTTTTTTAGATAAGCTTGTGATTCTGTTTGAACATTGAATGAACTCTGAATATTCAATAATATCTGGCACCGTACTTAAGTGCCGAGAAAAGTAATGTTTATTTGCTATTGTATGTTGTTGAAGTGACACTGAAAAAAATTCACATAATTTAATTATAGAATATATTTCTTAACATGTGAGAAACTATTCTTCTTATGTCCGTGGGCAGTTTATCAAATTGAATTTTGGTCATGCATATTTAGAAAGATAATTGGCACAAATGCAATATCTTTTGAATTGCTTTATAATTTAAACAAGTGTCAATGTTTATTTCAAAATCATGTGAAATTATATCAAACTCAGAGTGAACAGTCCTACCTGTGACTGGTGTGTTTTTGATTTGGCAGCTACAACAAGGTTTTTCAGCAGTTTCATTTTCTAAATCAAAATTACTGGAGTGAGAGACAATGAACTGAAGATTTTCCATGGCCGTAAAACTGTATTTTAATCAAACTTTTACCTTTGTGCTGATGTGTTATTCATCAATTTGAAAAAAGACCAAACTGCTTTTTACAAGGAAAGGTTGATTCAAGTAAAAAAATAAGTGGCTGACTTGCAATGGCATGTACTGTACGACTTAACTTTCAATAAATCTGAAAGATCCCTTTGACTAGACTGTTTTTCCTTTGTCTTTACTTTTATGTTGACAAGCACTATATACACGATTCAGAAAAGTTCTGGGAAATGATGTTTCACACTACAAAATATGATTTGGTCTCTTCATAAAACACAAGACAGTTCAGGTAAAAACGATTTTAAAGGTGAAAGTTAGCAGGTATGCAGGGAGGGAGAGGGAGATTGTGCAATTTTTTTTTTTATTTAGTGCCCTGCATGTTTCAGCTCTGAAAACATTTACTATCATAGGCTATAATTATATATTTTTTAAAGTCTTGACTATTTTCAGGCTGACTAATAATTTAAAAAAACAACACTGACTTAAGACTGTAGGCAGCAGTTTCTGCTCCACTTGTGTCTGTGCTTGTACACATATCTTACATCATATGTGTTATACAAGTCTTGGCATGGTTCAACTTTAAGTCGTCATGCACAAACAACAAGATTATATTACAGCTAGTGGTGGTTTTATTCCTCTAAGTTAGTTTCTATGTCAGAGCACAGACTAGTTCCTGGTATTGACACAAAGGCTGTATTCTATCTCCTGTTACAGCTTCAATAGCGAGATATTGTGATAAAATTAAACGAAGTAAACACGACACATGAGGAACCAAGAAAGTTAAACAAAAAGCCTACACTTTTGAGTTTGAGCATGTTTCAGTCCTGAACTTGTAAGGGAAAGTTTAATAGTGCCTTCTGCTGCAGTTTATGTGTGGAAAGTTGTCAAGGCAACATGTGCTTGCTTGTTTGTGTGTGCGTGTGTGTGTGTGGTTAGTTAGTTGCATGGTTGAGTATGTATCATACGGAAGTGAAATGGTAGATATTTTTTGCAATGAGTAATAATGGCTTCACGTACAGGGTTTAATTTCATGATGTCATAAAAGTGACAATTGTGTGATAACTGAAGTTTAAAACAGTCTCTTTCTCATTATACCACCTTGGAGATCATTGTGACACAAGAAAAAAACAGATATATGCAGACACACCTCACATACTTCCCACCCAGAGGATACAATGAATACACCAATGACCTCCAGTAGCTGTTGACAACACCACAATGGGAATACCATGCACTAACTCCTCCATAAAGACTCATTAGCACCCTCAAAAAGAGGAAGTATGCTACTGCTGGTTACAAACATATAAAAACATGGTTTCATACAGATGAAAACAGGAAGTGAGATATAATGCACAGTATCTGAAAAAATGGACACTGTAGGTTGGACAGTCCCTCTTTATGTTTACCAGTGTGTCTTTATGTTTCGCATTCATGTATGTATATTAAAGTTGAAATGAAATAAAATGCCTGCTTTCAGATCACATCCCCATATTCATATTGTGCATACAAAAATACATTTCTTTGTATTCCTATATCAAAATCCAATCATGTTTTATTCCTGTTAGACAAAATGTGAAATGTGCTTATGTAGGCTTGAACCAACCAATTTCATCCAATAATATCATGACAGCCATCAATCAATCAATCTTGAACTTGTGAAACAGAGGCAGAGCTAAGATTTCTTTTGACACAACCACTTTACAACATTCAAGTCAAAATGGTAAATGATGGGTAGGATGGGCCAGAGGGACAAACTCTCATGAGAGTGGTTAGGGTTTCTCAAATTGTCCCTCTGGCCCATTCAATCTAGCACCAACCTAACCTAAATCCTCCCAATGTTATTATCCTGTTTCACTTGGAAATACCTCATGATACGGACATAAAATATTCTAGAAATGCTGTTTCCCCTGGACTTTAATGAATCCTAACTACTAATATAACATATAATGTCAAAGCAGTTGTTGATAGCTACAAACTGACAGAGAATTGTCACACAACTCTGTAGTGTTAGCTACACCACATTTGAGCTCTTTTTCTAAGCTTGTTTGGGGTTTACAGCTGCATATTTTACTATCCCTGTATCTCTGCTCTTGTCAAATCTGTTTGCAGTAACAGGCAGGTGTTTTCAGCTAAAACAAATCTCCAATAAACACCCACAAACAGCACCTGCTCAATACTAAACAGCACAACAACAGAGTAATCTATTAGCTGGTCAAATATCAAGCAAGCTAAGGACCAAGCTATTTGTCCCAGGAATTGAAAAGAGAGCAGTAAGAAGATTAGATATTAAATTCTTCAGGTGTCCAGAAACACTACTCCAAATCAATGTGAATGCTGTTCTATGTCTTCTGGATGTGTAAGTAGGAAACTGTTTGCACACAAGTAAGCCACAACAACTTCACATGGTACTACAATTTCAGGCAGGAATCTGTCAGCTCGTTGTGGGGGTTTTCTGCCTCCCATTGGCCAAAAAAAATCTGCTTATGCCTTGTTAAATACCCACCGCCCTCACAGGTGTTATTGCTATCATTCATATTGAAGTTGTTTTGGACCTATGCTGTAATTTATGTAACGTCCACGTGCTAACAGAAATGTCATAAAGGACATTTTGACAGGGTGCTGGTATTGTGCATGCTTTCACACTGTCATGAACAGGGCACAGTCATTGCTAATGATTTCAGTAAAACCTTTTCCTTCTATGACAAGTCATAATGGCCGCTGTGAAAAAGACCTGTCAAGCACAGCTGGTACACATTGCTGAGAATAGCTCTAATCAGGCATATTAAGTGAGAACACCTGTGGGGGTGCACCGGCAGTGTGTAGGAGTGAACGTCCTTTTCATCTGATAATGTGCCAAAAATATTCTCCCTTTTAAAATAGAATCCTAATGTAGCACTATTACTTAAAATGAATTAAATTAAGTAAATACAACAAACTTCACATTTTCAACTTTGTTTTTGAACTCTTCATTCACTTAATATCTGTTTTTCTCTTTGGGAAGCAAGTTGAACGTGGATATCACAAAGCTGTTGCTCCCTGTCTCTTTTCATTTATTTACATAAACAGTCAAATCATATACAAATGTCCAGAGGGAAATATTATCATACCTAATGCTTACTTGATATAGCACAGAGTTTGTTAGTTTAGATTTGTTCTGAGATGGAGGCCCTGCTCTTCATTATCAGTGGTTAGTCAGTGGTCATAATGAAGGCTTTATATACTGTATTTTTAATCTTCTGAAAAGAAACACTGTAGGTTAGAGAAAAAGGAAAGATTTACACACCTAAAATGTTACACTATACAATCTAAACTTTTAAGTTCTTTCTAACATTACCCTTAGTAATACTGGCCTGTTGTGTATCATCCAACACAGCTTCATTAACTTTATTTAGAGTGTAAGCCTTTCGCTGCAACCCTTGTTGGACACTAAATATCAGGGCCTTAGCTAGCTCTCTATATGTCCTGGAAGTGCAGTTCAGTCCTTTGTAGCATTGACAGGTAAACCTCTTACTGAAAGTCTTCAGGTCTGCGAAAGTAGGTCTCCCTAGTACAAGGTAGCGGTTCTGCACATGTATGACTTTGAAATTCTCAGGGTTTAGCTGGAGGTAGTGGCTGGAGTTGTAGTTTTTTCGGACACAGCGACCATTCCCCTGGCACAGGAAGTTGCTGCAGAGCTGGGCAGCTGCGGTCACATTGGTGATGTAAGGATTGAGGGTGGAGGAGAGGTAGGATGAGAGGGCTTTACAAGAGGTCTGAGTAGAGAGGAAAGAGAATGGAAGGAGGTCAATATATTAGAGAATGTGCCTATTGACTTTAATGCAGAGAGTTACATTAAAAGATTGAAACCATTCTTACGGATAGCTTAGTTTAGCATAAAGACTGACAACAGGTTTAAATAGCTGGCTTGGCTTCTTTAATCCACAAAAAACTTGTGAGCTTTCGGGGTGTTGAGCCAAGCTAGCTGTTTCCCCCTGCTTCCGGTCTCTATGCAAAGCTAAGCTAATTGTATACTGGATGCAGCCTTATTTGGACATAAGTCTACAAGGCATTGGAGTTGTCTAACTTGAAAGAAAGCAAATATTTCCAAACATGTAAAACTATTTCATCAAAAGAACACTATAGTTACAAGTTGTTGTGTGTTAATGAAGTAAATTCAGAAGTTAGTAAAAGAAGACAAGGTAGGTTTAGGAAAAGCGGATACACCAAACATTTAAATATAAAATAACAACCTATTGCACTGAATAATACACAATAAAGGCATTTTTAAAAGTGAATTGTTCGCTAAATGGAATATACATGGTGCAAACTCTTTCAGAAGACATGCAGTGAAAGTCACTATATCATCACACTAATCTTGGCTTCCCTGCCGTGGATATTGTTGTAGTACCAACCACCACAATCCATCAGTAGGTTTTGTCAATCAGTCACAGAGAGGAGTACACTCACATATCATCTAATTGAACTCTTTGTCACCCAGTGGGGGTCTGTGGTGTGATGTTACCTGGTCATCATAGTCTGCACTCGCCCCCCACAGCACAGCGCCAGATGCTCCCATTGCTGCACTCTCACCAATGGTGCTGACCAGATCCCCCTGAACATAAAAAAGGTTAATTTATATCTCTGTAAACTTGTGCAGAAACAGCCACTGGTGTACACAAATGAGGCAAACATAAATAGTCTAATGTATGCATGTGCAGTGCACAGACGTTTACACTGTTATTTTTTTTATCTAACTGGACCTCAGGCTGGAAACACCTCACTGCTGGGATGAAGAAGTAACCTAAGAAGAATCTAATCTAGTCAAGTGTGTGGTCACTCCCTAATAAGTTTTGAGATGGTGGGTTTACTCATTTAATAAAATTAATGAGAGTGGTTAACATTGATCCCTTGGCATGGCTTGGTGCCTTATACATAGAAGGTGTATTAAACAAATCAGTATTTAAATATATTTACCTGTGAGAACTTCTCATTTACCTGACTGAGGAAGCGTCTATTCCGATCAACGAAGACAGGTCGAGTGTAAACAAACACAGGCGCAGTGCCAGTTCTTCTGGGCGAGGCAGACACCCTCAAAGCTTCCTGGACTCGGTTCCTGACCATCAGAGCGGCTTTGACACTGTCCCCCAGAGAGAACTGTGGCAGTGCAAGGAGGCAAGAAAAAAAAATAGCCTAAGGAATGGCCATGTTTAAAAAGAGCCAGCATTATTCTACAATCCTAACCAACCTGCAGGTAAACAGATGGGTAGAGGGCAGTGCTGGACTCCCACAACCAGAGCAGCTCATCATTCTGCCTCCTCACCTTCTTAGAGCACCGGCCTGTGTAGTCTGGCTTCTCCCAGCCATAGTTGTAGCAGTTAGGAAACAGGTAGAAGCCCCAGAGATAGTTAGGTCTCATAGCTCTTCCCACTGCCAGCATCCCTGACATGAAATTTCTTGCTGCCATCTAGAGAGGATCCAGATCATCAGTAATTATTAACCACCAGGAACTATATTATTTCTTTCTATCTTCAGTTTTTTCTGACCTGGAACTGTTGTTTGGCTTTTTCTCTGGCCTGCTGCAGTGTGAGGGAGCGATTTGCCTGCATAATGCGGGTCACAGATACATTCTGGTATACTCTTTTAGTGCCCCAGTTTCTATCCCACAGGGGGCGCCATTCCTCCCAGTCTATCACGGCTAAGCCCCGGGACGTCCTGGAAAGATAGTAGAATGAAGAGGAATATCAAAATCAACATGTCATTGTCACATTTTTTAAATACTCACTTGGATGGGATGTAGTAGTTAATATCTGATCTGGCCTTGTTCAGACTGGCTTTCAGGTTACCTCCCTGTGGAATGCCACCATTGAACTGCTTCTTACTAGCAAGGTCTACGTGTGGGTAAAGACCCAGTCGATCTGTATAAAACAGAGACAGGAACTGGCCTGGAACCTACAGCAGAAACACAATGTTAGTCTACATGTGTATCATGAGGCTTAAGGGAGAAGACAACATTAACAGCATGTGATTTGTAGCCATTGATTTGATTGTAAAGAAAACGGTTTGTCTCAGTTTCCAACAAAATCGCCTCACCTTAGCAGGTGTGGCCACTCCTTTAAAGGGTGAGGTGTCCAGCAAGATGTTGTGCCTGTTACAAACCCGATCAGGGATGTTCCAACTAACTATGAAGGGGTGGTTCTCAAACAGTGGACCTGTGGTGTGGGGAAGAGGTGGAGGTGGAGGAGGTAATTGTGGCTGATGAGAGTTTGTAGCCACTGGGGGTGCCGGTGGGGTTTTCAGGGTAGGCATGTGTGAAATTTTGGTAAATGGAGGTGGTGATGTTTCAGATGTTAAAGACAAGAATGCTGCAGGAGAAAAAGATGTTGTAGGAGGAGAGGGTGAAGCAGTTTGAGAGGGAAATGTCAACTTGTTGTGATGGAGAGGTGTGTTGGTGAATTTGTGAGGTTTAGCAGGATGAAGAGAAGCTGGATACAGGCACGTTTTGGACCAAGGTGATGGAAATTTATTGTGCAACATAGATTTGAAAGGAGTCAGACATTTGCAGGGTTGAGGGAGCACCCTGGGAATATTAAGGAAAATTCGTTTTAGGGATTGAAGAGTAGGGCCAGATATGTAGGGACACCGAGCTGCGTTGGGACTCAGTGAGCCTTTTTTTTTGCCAAGTTGGAGGAAAACAGATTTTGAAGCTTTGGGTGAGGTTATGAGGAGGTCTGTGGCAGCTGTTTGATTGAAAAGTGGCACTGGCATTGTGGAGGAAGCTGACACTGATTTGGAGAAGGTGAAAGCGGGGAAGATACAGAGAGGCAGAGGTGGGAGGATTGACAAGGTAAGTGAAAGCAGCAGCACAAAGCTTCTACTCTTCTGTGTGACTGAAACCATCCTTCCCTCCGGCTGAAGAAAAACAGAGCAAAAACAAACACAGCCCATCAAACAAAAAGAAAGATCCTTCTTTTCGCACACCCTTTTGAAGATGTTTGTTCAAGAAAGTATAGAATTAACCTTTGGCCCTAAAATTTAACCACAAGAGTCTGATGTTGTTTCTACTTGTTAACTGGCATATGTTTAATCTATTTCAAGCACTGTATAATACTAAAATATGTAACAAAGTCAATTTACTGAAGATAGGGCGTTATCAGTTTGTGCCAGCATTATTTCCACAGAACAAAACTTCACAGGCTCCTCTTTATTCTGCTCAGCTGTCAGCTCTGACCTGACATTTTCACTCATGCAATCCCACAAGTCTTTTTTTGTTTAGCCAAATCTGACATCTGACAGTTTTCTCCGATGACTCCAACACACTCCCACTATTTCAAATCTAGCCCGTCAGACTAGTTTGATTTGATCACTTTTACTCTCCTTGCCTTGCCAAACAATATAAAAAACAGACCTAAACCAAGAAGCTTGATATCCATGATGTGAACTGATCAATCCTATGTACGCATTCCCAAATCATCAAAAACAAAAAATTAAGAGACTGTGTAAAAAGACACAATACCTGGACATGCCTTCAGTGGAACCCCATCACTATTAGATGTGTTGATTTGTTCCCTGGAGCACAGAAAGTGAGAATATCCTTACAAAACTGTCACTGTCACTGTCTGATATAGGTAGGACATGACAGAGAGAGAAAGGGGAGGAGAAGTACGGTGGGCAGAGCTGCATACAAGGATGCACTCTATTGTTTGTCTCGGAAAAACATCTTATTTGATTGCCCCGTGCCAAGTTTAACTTGGAGCAGAGGAGGAAGGCACACCTGGGTGTGAGGTTATGGAGTGTGCAATGTCACAGTTTTGCACACTGAGTAAGGCACCAGTATGGCGTTTAGACCATTATCACACTGGTGGTGCTTGTCTCCTTTGATGGGATAAACAAATGTTTACAACTGTGTTAGTTAAAAGACAACTGGGGTTACATTTCTTTTTCTCCCAATATCTGACAAATACACATACAATTGAGGCCATCCCCTGTGGACTCTAGACAGCTTGTGTGTGAGTAGCATTCACTGTATTTGGCTGTGAGTGTTGTGGGGTCAACACTCAGACAAATTAAATCAGTGTTTTTCACCAAAAGATGACATGTTGAGAGAAAAAAAAGCTCATTGGTGTCGCACAAACACCCATTTTGCGAGAGCAGGTGGTTCATAGGGTCTAGCACCACCTGTTTTTATGCAATATTTATCAAGTAATGCAATGTGCAGCATGTTTCAGACTGTATTTTCTCATCCATCAGGAAATGGAAATAGAAAATATACAAGCTAAATAACACTTACACTGGGTGTCAGAATTACCTGGTTGAACAAACATAATATGCTAAATGCTATCAGTCAACAGCCAAAATACTTCTCCCCCTGCAGTCAGGAGACAGGATGGATTGACACATAGATGGATTTACCAGTTATATTGGTCAACAAATGAAGCAATGCGTTAGTTCATGCAGGACACGGAAGTCATACGCCACAGCTGTAATCAGCTGACAGCCACTGATCCGCACACCTTATCAGTCACACACCAATCACAGCCATTCTCACCACAAGGCGGTCCCTTTAAATATTACTCCCATCTACATTGTTCTAGCTTAACCATTGCTCACACTGCTGCTGGCAAAGCTTGCCTCCACCACCCCAGCCTCCACCTTCTGGTTCAGGGTGCCATCATGGCTCTAGGGTCAACCTACAATTCATGTCTTTCTATCGGCCCACTCCAAGGGGGTCTTGCACTGCGCTCCCTGTTTTTAGTAATCCAGGGAGCATTTTAGAGTGGAACCTTCAACGCCAAGTAAAACTGTATTACCATTTGTTGCAATAAATGGTTTAATCTATGACGAGAGTGTTCCTGACTGAACAACAATAACTGAAAATATAACTAATAATAGCACTTTTCTCCACTACAGGAGGATGTTTGTCTGTCTGTCTGTCTGTCTGTCTGTCTGTCTGTCTGTCTGTCTGTCTGTCTGTCTGTCTGTCTGTCTGTCTGTCTGTCTGTCTGTCTGTCTGTCTGTCTGTCTGTCTGTCTGTCTGTCTGTCTGTCTGTCTGTCTGTCTGTCTGTCTGTCTGTCTGTGCGTTTACCTTTCGCCAACCCCCTCCATCCCCTCCAAGGTTTAGGGAGCCAGCCATTGCATATGGCATTTTTTTTTCGCATTTCATTTCATGTCAACTTCAATTTCTATTTCAATGTTAAATAAATAGCCTGCATTTATACTTTTTATTTGGGACTCCGGACTAGGACTATTTTTTCAATCTGTGACATATATGCATTTGATACACCTCACATGGATTTAGTCTGCATTTCCTGCACTGCTTTTATGTTCCCTTGGGAGACATATAATTGCATGTATTATATGAATTCTAACGACTGCCCCCCTGGCCCCTTTTAGCAAGTTTTGGGACAATCCGCCACCCTTCCCCATTTTGGACTTTTTTTACAGCACCGTCCCTGTCGTCTTTTTCAATTTTTGCCCATTCTAGAAAATCCTTAACAATTTTCACACAACGCCCCCTCCGTGCTTAATTTTGCTGATTTTTCATTCAGCCCGCCCCCCTGGCCCCTTTCAGTACAATTTCTGAAGTAAGCACTGGACTATAGATTCCAACCCACCCACCACCCAAATTGTTCCAAAACCCACCCACCCCCCCGATCGGCAAGTTATTCAATACATCAAATTAACCTATAACAAAATTCGTAAAGTGGATTAAAAAAAAGAAAGAGAAAAGAAAAAATAAGAATAAAGCAGAAACAAAAGAGTCAGAGCTACAATCTAAATTGTAAGCTTATCACTTTCAGCAAGTAATCAAGCATCCGATTCCTCCACAAAGACTAGAAAAGGCTTCCATGTCGAATGGAATTTAGATATAGATCCTCTCATAGTGTATCTAATATTTTCTAGTTACTAGTAATTGTACATACATTGGATTTGTGTTTACCTTGTAAGTACTGTATGTATTTACATACTCTGCTCTGCTCAGACACATGTAATGTGCCATTTGGTGGTGGTTACTTCACAAGTTAGTGACACAGTGTGAACACTGGGGCATGACCCTTGACCCTATTAGTTGTTTTTAAGAGGGTGGTTTGTGTGTATGTGTCTGTGTGTAGTGTAGACTCTGTCTGTATAGCGTGATTTCATGATTTGACCTTACAGTTTTTAATGTTGCACCTTAAAACACTCAAATACACTCAGCTTGTTGCTCAAACTTCAGATATACTCTTGCTCATGCTCCAACCCTTCTCTGTTTTTTCAAGCTTTTTCTACATGGTAAAAACAACAACTTGTTCCTCTAAATCCCTCCATGATATATTTATATATATCGATTTTATTTTAATTTACTCCACTTTCTTTTGTGATTTTTTAAAGCAGTTGATATATGCATGAATTCAGACATATATGTTGTTAACTTAAACATCATGCTCGTGATTATTATGTCTCTAGTCAGAAAGGTGTTTTCTCATGACTCTAAGGGGGTCCATTGTGTTCACTGTTGGTGACTTATAATATAGCTTTTTTTCTCTTCTTTTTCTTTTTTTAAAGTCATTTTATGATAAATATTTTTGTCTAGTGATAGGATCAGTTTATAAAAAATTGCAAATGTAACTTTTAGGATCAGTCTCAAGGTGGCTGTTCTGAATAAATCAAAGATGAAGAACAATTCCTCTTGCCATGCTCTTTCCAAGGTGTTCCAGCACTGGAATAAGAAGACTTGCACATGCTGCACACATCGTAGGCCAGATTAGATTAGATTAGATTAGATTAGTTTAGATTATTTTAGATTAGTTAAGATTATTTTGTTTTAGATTAGATTAGATTAAAACATTTTCAAGCATTTTCTTCAGGTGCAGAGCAGTACATCAACAGCGGATGCAGGATTCAGTACAAAAGTTACTTTGTATCATCCACAAGATATACAATTTAAAATATACAAAACAATGAAAAGTGCAAGACATCCACATGCAAATCCATTTATGGGTTCCTCTAAATTCCTTGAGAACTACGGATTTGTCTTTAAACTGCCACTATGCAAAGGTTTGGTACAAAGGCTCTGTAAAAATGAAAATCAAAGACAAAAGTGTTTTATATACTGTTTATACCCTGCAATCAGCCGATAAATTAAAGGTCCAAAGCTGCTCAGGTACAGTATGGCTTATGCACAAAGCCACGTGAGAATTCCTTATTTCTGAGCATTCATAAACATTTACCACCGAATAAGGTTTTAAAGGCCAATACGTCTACAGATTGTGTCCTGCAGCTCCATTGTTAATGTAGAGAAACACTTTGATAATCTCTCCAACAGATGGGCAGAAACTGTTTCATGATTTCATCACCCTCATTATTGTCATAGTTGTAAGCAGGCATCATTATTCAGAAAAGAACAGGATGTGTTTTGTGTTTTGGACAAAACAGTCTGACAAATGTAACTGGATACAGTAACCAATGTGCTAACTGCACCAGTCAGCATCAGTGGTATAATATTTAGTGTAATGCTGCCATCTTGTGGTTAAATTTGAAAAAGAAAAAGGTTAAAGTTTTGGCAAATGTGTTTCAGATTTCACTCTATTCTGCTGTTGATTGTCCTAACAATATATATGTTTACCAAGATGACACCAGTTATGAAAAATACCTTAATATGCAACAACATATGCGATAACATGGTAATATGTAAAGTAATAACAGAACAGAATATATATATAATTCAGTGGACCAAAGCAATTGCTTTACATTTACTCATACACCTCTCACAGTTTGCATTTGCCTGTACACTGTGAGCAGTTTAATTGTGAAAAAGTGCAAACGTGTGATGTTTCCTTCTCAGATTGTTTCATTTGAATAGTTTTAGAGATATAAAGCCTCCCAGCCAAAGTATTTCACACATTTGTACTTGTATAACCTGACTGACAATAAACACTTGAATCTTGAATCTCTAAAAAAGTAAAAACTTGTGATGTCTTTTTATTTAATTTTGTTCTTATTTCTAGTCTTGGTAATCATTCCACGACTTTTCAGATTCACCTCAGGACTCAGGACAGGGGTGCTGACCCCCAAGTTGAAAAACATTGGTTTAGTCTAATTATTTCCTCACATTAACACTGTGTGTGTAACAAAACGAAGCTGTTCCTGCCTGTGTATCAGCCTTCTTAACTGAGAATCAGTATGTAGATATAAAAATAATAATGTTTATTTATGCAGCACTTTTCAAAACCAGTGCCACAAAGTAAGATTAATGTATGTGTGTATATATGTGTGTGTGGATATGTACTCCAAGCAACCGCCAAGAAAAATGCCACCATTGGCAAACCAAAGTACCTGCCTGTTTATAGCTGGCCTTGTCGTGATATTTCCAGAATCCACATTGTATTACATGCCGAGAAGATGTGGAAAGGCCAACTTTATGAAATATTTATACAGAAGCCTGTAGGGGATGTCTTCTTCCAGGATCCAAAATATAATATTCATGTTGTCCTCTTCCCTCCTTCTCTCATAACCTCAATCTTCTTTTGTTGAGGAAAGTGGGTCAAACAAATGTTTCACAAGGGTAGCCCCAGAAGGTGTGTCTACTACACTTGCCTAAATAACCTCCAAAAAACATGCTACATTAATACACGGATAATGCAATGTTTTCCCATTCCCAACATTCATATACAGGACTGTAAAGAGTCCTTAGGTCACACATTCCTCTCAGCTTAATCAGAGATGTCAATTGGGTATCTTACACAAGCAACAAGCAAGTATTTCTTGTCAATTCAGTCCTCTTGTTGTTGTGTGAGTATGTGCATACCAAACAATATTAGCTGTCAGTATCATTGAATTTGAATGAATAGAGTATCTGTATCAAGCTCAGTGGGTGAAGGGATAACACATTTATCTCCTGACTCAGACAATTACCAACTTACTTTATGACGGACTTTTGACCGAAAGTTCAGGGAAACAACTTTCATAAATCAAAAGGAACAGAATCCACCTAAGTTCTATTTTATTCACAGTGAAGTATGGAAACTGTGGTTATTACTGGCATTTAGGGTTTTTGTACCATCATGATCAACCAGTTCACATCATCATTATTGTGTTGAAAAATCAGACAAGTTCCCAGAATAAACAGGAGATGAGCTGCTTCTCATTAATATTAAGCTGATGGCCTCTCACCTAAATTCTCCATCTCCCTTTGTCTTTCAAATTTGCCCTGTCAGCTCTCTCTCCCCACTCCCTGTCATCTACTTTTTCCCCTCTCTACCATGCCTTCTCTAATGCTCATTCACTGTTTTAAAATGCCAATCTGCCTCTACCCCTCTCCCTGCAAAGACATAAGTGCTCATAAAACCACTTACTCAGAATGAGTCATTCCTAACACATGCTGTACCTTGCTAAAGAAAGGCTAGGTGGAGCAGCGCAGAGTTTCCTGGGGTGTTTTACCCTCCGTCAGTCAGGTTTTTCAAGTTCCACAAGCATCTGTCAAAGTGCAGAGAAAGAAGGTTTCACTGCCTGGAAGCACTCTAGTATTAAAGAGCATGTGCAGGACATGTTGAGTTTACGCTCATATTCAGGTTTTGTGAAAGGTTTAAAAGCATAGATAAGGATTAGATTCAGCTATTAAGAAAGCGACATTCACTGTGATTCATCAGCAGTGACAGTAGAAAGGCATTTCATCTATATGCCGACATAATTTTCCCTTAAATAATTGCTGAATGTGACAAACGAGTCTTTTTGTTCTCTTTAGTTATACCTCTGACATGACAATATCTGACAGTAAACCTAAATGTAGTAATATATCCTATAAAATGTAAAGCTCACTAGGCGGCGAATGATACAACAATACAAGGGCCTGTGTGTCTCGCCATAGTTATATTTATACTTTTCAGTTCAAGTGCTACATGATGACATAAAAACGCTTTTCCCAGGGTTTGGTGATAAGTTAGAGTAAATTCAAGTAGGTATTTACACTTTAAAAGGATATATATATATATATATATATATAAAGAATATAAAGAATATGATGTGCAAGGTTCAGTTGGTACAGGAAACTGTAGTACATGATGCATATATACTCCTCAAAATTACATTAAAAAGTAAAATTAAAAATAATTGGCAGATATTACTCTTACGCTGTTATAAAACAACCAGACAAACCAGCCACAATTGAAAATAAAGCCATATTCTCAACAGATGTTAGGGTAAGAGTTAGCTGGTGACATTTTTTTGGCTGTCATCTGTGAAAGCTACACAGGTACTTTCTCTAACCCTATACTGACCCAGTAAGAGAGGATAAGAGGCCTGAAGGTTTGGGACACTCTTCCAAAGTGCACTTTACATCCATGCCCACATGATCACATTCACATACAGTTTGCATGTATATGCTTGGTGAGTGTACATACGTATGCACAGTTGCACACACGTGTATACAAGCACTGCAGCACTCTCCAATCAGGACCATGGAGAAAGAATAATGGCCTCATGATCAAAACAAACAAATTTCAATGGACATCCAAATGAAACCTCTCTATTACAAACTGACTGGCTACAATTTTAATGATATATCTGTGCTTGAATAATTTATTGTGAGGTGACATTTCACACCAGTCTGATGGACTGTATTTACATTATTTGGCAGCTGACAGCATCTACAGTGATGTAATCATATGTGATAATTGGGTCATAAAGATTATGAGAGTCCTTATTTCAAGTCAAGCTCTTATGCAAATCAGACACATAGTAATATAACGAGACGTTTGACTATATGAAGTGAGTTGCAGGTATGTGCACGTACCCTTACATATGTCTTCACATGTCAGGATACAAAGAAACAAATATCACATGATATGTGGATAAAGATACAGGCCTGCTTTTGATATCTGACAGAAAACAACTGTATATGTGAGACTGTGCAAAGCATTTTAAAATAAAGAGTTTTAATGTTTCTACAAGCTTTACAAATAAAGGCTATATAGCAAAATCACCTCTGGAATGCATTTATCACAAGGGAAAGTCCTTTCTCTTTATAACTTTTTAAACACCGCCGTTCTGCACTCAACAACACCTAAGCATGTTGCAAACTATCACAAAACACGCTCAGGCATATTATTAAAATAGGTATGCTGCCATGTATGCTGCTCTTGTTCAAGGCTATAATAGCCTTTAAATATGTCTGTAAAGTGATGTTGTGTCTGATAACAGGGAAACAGGTGATAATATCTGATATGAAAATCTATGGTAAAGACTTGGTGCCATACATTGGGAACAATAGGGAAGCTGTATGTGGTCTGATTCTACACACTGAAATGTATACTTTGAAGCATATGGTGGCCTCGGTACTCCTACCCCTGGGGCTATGTATAGTAACTGGAGCACTCGTAATTTTTACTTCACTCTGTCGTGGCGCTATATTTAGTTTAATGCAATGAAAGGAAGTTTTGTTGTCCCCGATGCATTTAAGTTCAAGAGGGCCAATCAGCCCTTTTTCCCAGTGTTCTTTATTGCCTATGAAATCATGGCTGAACCATGCAGTGACCTCTGAATAAAATGCCATACTGTTATCATTAGAGGGGAATTAAAATGTCCACGGTTCCTTTGTTAACACCTATTCAGGTTTAACTTTTCTCATTTAAAGTGATGGCTTGGATTTGCATTCATTTTGAGCATTATAACATCATCTTGGCAATTTGCACCTTATTTCTTATCTCCTCCCATTCTGCACTCGCACACATTCCTGTCATAAAAGCCAGGGGCGGACTGGACGGAACCATCCACATGGAGCGTCTGCTGAGAAGCATACCTTGTTTATAAAGCACAACATACTAACCAATATTTAACCAGAATATATTCAAGTATTTTACAATAGTGTAATATAACATGTTCAACGTGTGTCTAGTTAAGATTTTCTCTCGCTGATGATGTGGGACACCGCTGGGAATGTTGTGCACCCCTCTCCCGGTGTAGTGGAATAGTCCTGCCACTGCCATGTTGGATGGAGCTGGCTGGCTCTGGGCTCTCTGGCGGCTTGACTTCCCAGGAAAAGTTTTCACCGTTTTCCGTCTTCGCTCAGCCGCTGCAGTTTTTGACATTATTTTAAACAGGAGTGGGAGGTCGCACTGTATTCCCAAACAGCCTACATTTTTGGGGGGTGCACCTTCTCCTTAGTGGAACCCCCCGGGTTTAAACCGAGCCGGTGAGAGGGGCTCAGAGGAAGGCCACGGATGACCGTAGGATTGTTTATGTATCTTATAACGAGTTAGAGTCGGTGCATACTTTAGAATTGATCACCAATAATGAGTGGACACCCGTCGCAGAGACGGCAAGCAAACGTCGGCTCGATTCTGCTGACACAGCAGGAGAATGATTGCCTTTTCAACCAAATTGGCAGGAAATGCATCGTAAGTTTTTTTCCCCCCATGAAATTGTTGTATGATAGCTGCCTTTAAAAAAAAAAAAGAAAAAAAAAAAGGGAATACTTGCTCCATGTTTCCTGTCCCAACACTGGGAGACATGAGAGCTTTGTATGTGTGTTTGTGGCCTACAGTTTCTATGTTGTGATTTTTTTAAAATTATTTTATTATTGAGACTTTAAGACTGAAGAAGTGGGTTTGTTTTGACAGCCGAGGCAAGGTTGACATTTGGGCAAACAGCAAGTTTCACTCCAGCATTGGGCCTGGTCTAACTTAAAGCTTGACACACCTGAAAGCTCCCAGGAAATCCTTAAAAAAAATCTGCTGTCACGCCTTCAACCTAGCATTGGCAGTGCAGTGAGTAGTCGGGAGGTGTTTGGGAGCTGTTAAATCAATCAGCAGGGTAAAGAAAGGATTGGGTTTTTTGCACTGGCATTACATAACACAGCTGAACCTTGGTTGTTTTCGGGAAGTGTGTCCACTGAGAAGAATGTGCCAGGCTGAGGACAGTCCCTACTTTAATGCAAGGAGATGGAAATTAGACGAGAAAAAACCTTCTGTACCAGTGTGACTGCAGCTGAGATCAGTAGTGCAATGTCACGATTCAATATTGTGTGATAATTACGTAACACGTTTAGTTAGCATTCAGCTGACTCATTTTTTGTGCTCCTCCTGCAGCATGCCCACCACAGTCAAGTCTCATTTGCAGCTACATCATCACTAGTAGACAACATTACATAGATTATCCTTGTATTTCATCTCATTTTTCTCCCAGTCAGCCTTACCCACTGGCAGGTACACCTGCATATTCATGTGAAATTTAAACCATTTCAGCAGGTGAAACTAATATTAAAAGACCCCAGGGCATCTAATCAGTAATGTTTGCCTTCCATAGTGGCTTTAATTTTTAACCGTTGACATTAGACTGACATTAGACTGAAAGCTCAATTGTTTGTTGGTTTAATCCATGTGCATAACTCTAATGGGCACCATGACTTCTGCCATGTTGTTAGGAGTATCTTCCTGTCTCGCTTACCAACTTATGCAATCCAGAAATCTCACATACTTCACCCCCTTTAAGACAGTAATGCATTCGCAAGTCTTTCACTGTGTATGGCGGTGATATTGATCCCCAGCAAGGTGTGTGAGTGTGTGTGTTTGTGCGTGTGTGTGTGTGTGTATCACCGTTTTCCAGTAAAGGCCATCAGAACTGCATTGATTAGTCGATTGGTTACCAACTATTGTATGAAGCACCAACTATTTTGATAATCAATTAATTATTTAGAGTTTTTATTTTTTTAAGAAAAAATGTCCAAATGTTCTGGTTTCAGTTTCTCAAATGTTAATATTTTCTGGTTTGTTTAGTCTTATTTGACAGTAAACTGAATATCTTTTGTTTGTTGACAAAACAAGACATTTGCAGACGTCAGCTTTGGCTCTGGTAAAAGGTTATTAACACTTTTTATCACTTTATAGACTACTCAATTAAGAACATAATCAATAGATTACTTGATTATGAAATAGTTGTTGTCTATCAGCAATGGCTGACAGTCTACCATCGTAACATGGTGATTTATAAGTCCAGTCCATACCAGCACTGACACACCAATTTGGTATGGCAAACTGAGATCAAATATACTTACCAAACAGTAAACTACACCACGTGTAGATTGACAGCTGCCACAGGTACTGGATTTACAAAAAGACAAAAGAAAAAGAAAAATGGGCGAAGTGGTACCTTTTTTTTGTTTTTTAGCAAATCTTATCTCCACCATGATGCAGGATTATTTATCACTGATCAATGTCCACTCTGCTGAACTATTACAATGACATCATTTTTCCATTGTGATGTCATATGCCAATTTGATAGACATTGCCTAATCCTAATTTGCAGCGCTAGAGATTATTTCAATTTTCTTTGACCATGTTTCTCAGTAGTTTTGGCCTAGTGTCTAATCAGTTGTCACAGAGTAATATCAGCCAGAAGACTGTTGTGGTATAAAGTAGTGGGTCAGATTAATACATTGATATTAAACTGTGTTGTTTTTCATCTGTCAAGGGAAAAACCTCATCAGGTTTGCTCTATAAATATGAGTCAGTCCAAAAGGCAACAGTGTCCATCTCTGCATTCATATAATAATTAACTGCCCTGTCATAGTGTAGACTTTTACAAAGCCTGTTCTCAGGTTATTTCCCCATAAAAATCATAGCTTCCCTTAATTGTGTATTATAAAGGTGGTATGTATGAGGGACAGAGAAATAGCTCTTCCTCTTTTTTAGTCATGCTCTTGGTGTGTGTGAGACACCTGTTAACTTTGGAAAGAGCACATTTCCCGTCCCATGACACTATGCCAGGCCAGAACGTGGTCACACTGTGTGATGTCCTGCCTCCTCCCTTACGTGGACACACAGGTTTCTTGGGCGTGTCTTTCTTCACCTATGTAACCTGTTTAGAAAAATCCAGTGACAACACTCCTCCGGCATTACGGTAATTGTGTCATCCAGCTTGTGACAGAGACGTAGAATGAGGAGCATTCCTCACAGTCCTACGCTCTTGTGTGTCTGTACACGTCTTTGCATGCAGAGAGAGTTTGAAACAGACTGTGTGTGTGTGTGTGTGTGTGTGTGTGTGTGTGTGTGTGTGTGTGTGTGTGTGTGTGTGTGTGTGTGTGTGTGTGTGTGTGTGTGTGGGGGAGAAACTAGGGAGAGGAAGATTGGAAAAGACAGACATTGTGTGTGTCCCTGCCCAATCTAATTAAAATGCCCACCAGTGATTTGGTGGCTCACTGAGTGATTTTGTCTTATGTAATGTACTTATTATGCCGGAAATTTAAGAATCACAGAGTCACCTTTACTTTCTTGGTACTGTTGTATTTCTGGGATGTCTGCCCAACAGAATTAACCTTGATGCCTGTTTGTATACTTGCTAGGTATTTAAAAGGAGAAGTTCTTGCTGGTCTTCTTTGCTTGGCCTTAGTCGCTGCAAGGAGTTAGTTGTGGAAAACTTGATGTCCAACAATGATACTCGGGGCAACTTTTTGCACTGCGTTGGCCAGGAGTTGCAGTAGTATTGCTGCTTTAATCCTAGAAATAAAATATGGTTATATTACTCTCTTTTTTGCTTGGACCGCATGAAATATTTCACCACCACTAAGGCAAGGCAAGGCAAGCATACATTACTGTTGCTGGCAGTTTGTATTGAATGTGACTGTGAATTCTAAAAGTTTCTGTTAGCGATTTAATGTACTGAATTCATTTAAAGTCTATCCTATGTGGTCAGTAGATTAAGAAGTTACCAAATACACATTTAATTAGTTACAGTTAACAGATTTTTGCCTGTAACTTTGAAACAACTTGAAGTGTTTCTACCTGCATTCTGCTTTACATGAACAGGTATGTGCACAGTGGTCTTACCCATTGGTTGTACTCATTGGTATTCCTTGTGCTGTTTTCACCGTCAGCGACACTGTCTGACTGGGCAAAAGGTGGAAGGGGTCCAATTCACACTGTGTGTGTGTGTGTGTGTGTGCGTGTGTGTGTGTGTGCGTGTGTGTGTGTGTGCGTGTGTGTGTGTGTGTGTGTGTGTGTGTGTGTGTGTGTGTGTGTGTGGTGAGAGTGAACGCGCACAGACTGCCTGATCAGCAGTCCTGTCCAGGAAGTCCCGTGGTCGGCCTCCTCTGGTGATTTGTGCTGGAGAAGTGGAACATGACTCCTCTTTTCCTCCACTTCTCCCTCTTTTTTTCCCAATTTTCTCTCCTTCCTTTCTCCATTATTAATCTTACCTGTTATGTCATCTCTGTTCCTTTTGTTATCTATTTCTATTCATTTTCACCTTCATCCCCTTTTCAAGGCTTTTTGCATCTCTTCTGTTAAATTTTTTCCCCTACCATCAATCACTGGTCATGTCTCTCTTGTCTTTCCTGTCCTCACCCACGTTTCCTGACATTTGCTCAGTCCCACCCTTTCCCATCCCTTTGCCTCTCACCTGTATGTCCCTACTAGGGCTGAACAATTAATCAAAGTTTTATCAAAATCGCAATATGGCGTACTGCAATTATGAAATTCCAGGAGGGGCAGTATTTTTTAAAGGAAAAATGTGTCCAACATTTTAAATGAAGTATTGTGGCGCTGCAGAGACGTCCTGACCTACACATCATATTCTACAGACTTGACATTCCCTGTAATATCGCAAATCACATCACAATTGCAATATCTGTCAAAATGCAGAATTCTTCCTGCATTTAAGCAAAAAGGACACATGTTAGCCGTAAACAGACCATACTCTTGATGGTATCATGAGTTCATCTGTGTTTCCCACCCCTAGTCAAAGATGTTTGTTTTTTTTTTTTTCTTTTTGGCAAGACACCTCTACAAACTGTAATGTGTTTCTGCAACCTGTCCTCTCCTGTAGTTATAGAAGCATTGGGAATACCATTGAGGTTGATTAACAGATAGAGCACAATGCTATCCAGCATCACGTTGATAAAATCTTCAAGCACAGATTGGCTCTTCCTGGTCTACTTGCTCTGTTTGTGAAAGAGAACGATGTGCAGACAATGTTCTCTATTAGTGATTAGCTTCATCATTGTGGCTCAGGTCAGTACTCATGTATAATCAGAGTGAGCTTGAGAACAACAACGCAAGAGAGAGACAGAGAGAAAGAATTTATTCGTGAGTGAGCGTTTTGTCGGGTTTTGATGACGCCATAGACTGAGCTCCACTTCCTGCAGCCTTTGGCCCTGTCAGGAACAATCAGCACTCCATGGTCAGATGAAACCCCAGGGCCTCAGCGCCTGGACACTATTAAAGCCGCTGTGAAAGAGAAATTCCATCACAAAGCAGAATTCACATTATTCATTTGATCTTGTGTGTTTCTGATATAAATACAGTCATTCAGGAGCCATCACGCTGCCAATAAAATCAATGTTTGTGTAAAATATGGATAAAAATATCTGGTACATGAAGAGCTGGAAGGCAAATGGTCTCTCTGATGACATTCACAGTATGTAAATGTTATAATGATATAGTTGGACAGAGAGGTGGGAGGAAAACAAATAAGTCACATGCTTGTAAAACACATTTAAACCTACTTAAATTATATAGTCTGCCAGTTAGTACTATAACCTGGCCATATGTTTGAAATCAATATACTGATATTGATGAATGCAGCCAACTTTGTGGGAGATGTAGACTCATTCATGCGGTGGGGTAATGAACTGATTCATGACCACAGCATAATGGTTCTGCTGCATGTGCTCGTGCCATTGTGTGATCTCATGCACTGTACGCTGTGCTGTGTGCAGTTTGATGTTAGTCATGCAGCGTGGATACTACAAGCCTTTCAGCCCTCCCCTTTAAGCCTTGAGGCTGTGTAACCCACTTAGCAACATGCAACTTCCTATAGGAAGAGCTGTGGTACATTGAGTCAGTAATCAGCTACTTTAATGTTGATGGAGAGCTGTATGACTCACCGTCATGTTTATGTTTTGGATTTAACTAAAAACTATTTTAAGTATAGTAGCGCTGATGAAGGCCTTCTGTCAGGCAAGACTAAATAGTAAATCACTGCTTCTGCTTAGAGCAGCTTTGCAAGTAAAACCAAGGACAAATCTTAAATAGTGAAATAGCAATAGTTCTTCTGACCTGTTGTACATTCAGTCTGCAGCAGCGGACGTCCAAAGAAAAGAAAAAAGACTGCTTACAATTTTTTAGTTTTAATGACACCAAGAAACTAAGTATCTGTGTTTGGAACTACTTGTGTGGAGTTGATTCTTGGGGATCGGACAAGGACGAAGAACTTTTTCAGGAACCTTTGTAGGAACCCATGAACTTTACCAGCATTTTGATGCCCTGAAAAGTAGCGCATAGGAGCTAGGGGTGTCACGATCTCGATTGTAAATCGAATATCGATCGAAATGAAGTCACGATCGCGACCTTCGAAATCAAAGGAGGAATCGAGGATGAAGTCACGTCCCGCAGGCGAGTCTAATAAGCAGCAACACAGAGCTATCAGGACGCTTTGCTCTCACATGCACTGCATTGATAGTCACACAAACACGCACGCATGCTAAAGAGTACCTGCTCTCTAGCGCGCGCTCTTGCTCGCTCGCTGCAGATTCCGGGAGATTGTATATAATTTGCGGGCGTCAGGGAGCCGCTATCAATATGTGGGACACTCCCGGAACTTCCGGGAGAGTTGAGATGTCTGCACTAAAGCAATAACTAGCGCTATAGGGGTATTTGTAGCACCAGAGATGCTACTGTTAGGATACAGTTAGGACAATGTTAGGACAGTTAAGACACTTACATTGCAAGCAACTGATTGAGATTATATCACTCATGATTAGTCTAAAAATGGCATAGGCATCTGTGCTAAAAGGACCCCAAAAAAAAGGATTGAGAATCGAATTGTGACCTTAAAATCGGAATAAAATCGAATCGAGGATTTGGAGAATCGTGACACCCCTAATAGGAGCCCATAAGGAAGTGGTTTAAGTCCAGTCCCAAACATCTCTTGGAGTAGTTTGTTTGTGGTGGGAACATGGTCCAAAGCAACTACTTGATGTACTCAGCAAGTTTGAGCTAAACAGCTCTTATAGCCAGGTGCTCTTTTCATACTGGCATGCTTATGAGGGAAATCAGCAGCTAGCAGAACAGTGATTTGTGAACCTACCTGGACTAACTCTAGAAAGTGTGTTTCATTTGGCCAGAGGACCTTCTTCAGGACCTTCTTCCTGTGTTTATGATCTTCCTCCTGTGTCAGACACAACTAACTAAGGAACGCAGTGAACGTTTTCACGTGGCTCATAGCGATGTATTTTGGTTTGCTTTAATTTTTTCCTTTTTGAAAAGAAATCAAATCAACAGGAAAATGCAACAAGTTAATAAACTCATCTACTGATTCAGACGAAGGCAAACTAACTGTAGGTTTTAAAACTTCCTCAGATAGTCCACTAACTATTGAAGTGAAATTAATTGCACTTGTCAAAACACAAACTTGAGACTGCTTCAAGTTGTGTACAGTTTTCATTCCTGAACAGGCGCTGGTTTTATAAGATTAGATTTAACTTTATCGTCTTAACAACAAAATGCAGTTGGCACCTAACCAGAAGTGCAAATGAGGCGTGAAGTGCAGTAAAGGTGAAGTGTGTACAATGAGGTAGTAATTGTAAGTCTGTACCATATATGTATGAATTTGATATATCTACTTGTTTATAAAAGGTGAGTGCCCATTATATACAGGTCATTAATGCTTTGTATGTTACTAGTATCAATGTTAGGATTAGGAACAGGATTTTTTTTCATGTGAACAATGTTTATTAATAAATGACCAAAGGTGCAAGCGTCTCCACAGTTATTATTATTATAATTTTTTTTTGCCTGTGCACGTCCCCTTTACTTAAACTTCACGTTCACACAACAATAAATTACAGCAAACAGCAGCAGAGCTCTGGTTGTGTGTTTGTGTGGTTTGATTACAACAATTCCTGGAACCATTAAGGCATTTCCCTTGTTGATGCTCTTGCTTTCATCTGTGTGTTAATGGCTGTGAACCTGAACCCCTCAGTGTGAGGAAACCCCTGCAGCAATCTGTAAAAACTGGTGGTGGAGGTGGGGGGTTCCTGATCTGGTCTTACGATCAGAGATGGTGTCTGTGAATGTGCCACAGGTGTGTTCTTCAGCACGTTTGCTGTGTATAGATGTTATTATACAGTAGTCTCAGACTGTATCTGTATCAGACATTTATCTCACTGATCTTTTAATGTTTAAAGTCTAAAACTTCAAACATCTTACAATTGAAGGTATAATGGAGAAGTCAGATGTTTTTTTAATGTAAATTTTAATGATTTATGTGCTTAAATGTTGGTAAGCAGCATGGCAGAGGCTGCATGTAATGTACTTTTTATTCTTAATGTTAAAATGTGCAGGTCTTAATCCAAGCCATGGGTGTGTATGGGCTCAGTCTTACAGCTTGAATCCTTAATGGCATGGTTTAGTGCACCTTTGTTGTGTCACTTACTGTACAGTCAGCAGCGTTAAAATGAGAAACTGTCAAAACAGATTGGTTACAATTCTGTGTTACTACATTGATTCGGTATGATGCCAAAGTCAGTTTTGGTTCCTGTTGGTGACCTTTCATGTCAGTAGTCTGACTAACCCCCCCGCTGCTTTCATTCAATTTAGCGGATGTGTCTTTTCTTTGGCATTGATGGATTCTCTTCTAATAACTGTAGGACAGAGCGTTTTGACCCCGACAGAGTCACTGTCACCCCGTCACTCAACCATGGTTGTGTCATTATATTTTCATACTTCCAAGCTGGCACAGGCACAAGGCAGTGAATAGCATGGGCATCATTTCAAAGTAATTTCATCTATTTAAGCAGCTGTTTAAGGAAGCACTGATGCATGATAGGGAATTGGGAAGGGCTAATGGTTACCTCCCTGATGAAGGAGGTGGTCATAGATGTTTTTAAGAGTTGGTGCAGGGTAGGTACATCTTTTTCTGTGCCCTTGAGCTTCTCTATTTGGTCTCTGGTAAAATGAATACTATTCTGTGATGTTAAAACAAAGCGAATCAAACCTTTTAATTACGTTTAACCCTACACAGTAATGAAGGGCTGCTGTGAAATCATTAGCATCGCAGCTCACAGATATTGAGCTTTGCAAACATTGGCTTTACAGATTTAAATGAGTTCACAGAAACCTTGAAGCCTTCATCACTAATAGGAGTAACATAGGAAGCACTAACATAGGAAACAATCAGTTTCTATACTGTATGTAAAAATAGTATTTTATTCTCGTCTTCTGTGCAGCTTTACGTGCCTACATAAAAAACACAGCAACCATTTAGTAGCCATGAAGCAACAGAGACTGATCATGTATCTTGTCTCTCTCCTTCCCTCCAGACATTGTCCTCAGCAGTGGTCCAGGTGTTCGTAGCAGATAGGAGCTCCAGCTGGAACAAGAGATGCTGCGGGGTGGCCTGTCTGATCAAAGACAACCCCCAACGATCCTACTTCATCAGGGTCTATGACATCAAGGTAGGTACATACAGAGCAGCTCTGCACGCTGATGATTGTGATTGCCTTTGCGGTACCTAAGTGTGGAAGCTGCTGCTGGCACATGACCAGCTGATAGTAGTTACGGCTGTGAATATCCAGCGGTGGTGTACCGCCATTCAATATTCATAACAATGTAATGTTTTTATAGGCACCACTTATAGTGGAATCTGTTGGGTGTCTGTACATAAACAGAAAGCATACATTAAAAACAGCTCTATGCAGTGCACAGTGTATTTAGTTATACTTTCACACGTTTCTTTTTGGTGTGTATATATATATATATATATATATTCCTCCTATATATAAGCAGTTTATTATTCTTTATTCAACATGTTTTTTTTCCCACAGGACGGTAAGATGATGTTTGAACAGGAGCTGTACAACAACTTTACCACCTACCTCCCCAAACCTTACTTCATCACATTTGCTGGAGATGTGAGTAGCTCTCTCTGTAGCCTTTCATATTTCTCTTTTTCTTTCTTACTTTTAATCCTTTGTTTCAAGCAAGCGTGAAAATTTGGTCTCAGATTAGTACTTTTTTCCATTTGATATATTTTGCATTCACTCATGGAAAAAGCTGGAAATGACATATGAGGTAGTAGTTTCTGCCTCTCTTGCCATCGGTTGACTTTAGAGACTGTTTAACTGATAAATAGGTTCCTGTAATAGAAAAAAACAGTTTAAAAAAAAAATAAACCCTAATGTTAATATTAAAACCTAACAGTTTATTCAACAACACTTAATGTTCCAGTTTCCTCAAAGACTCTTCTATTCTAAGGGTGTCCTCTGCACACGTCAATTTTTAACCTGTTTAACTACATGTGACTGTATCATTTAACCAAAGAGCTACTGTTTGTCACATTGTAAGCACAATAAAGCTGCACTGGCACACGCATAACAAGTGCACAAGGTTAAACCTTATTTTCAGAAAGCAATAAGTGTAAAAGCATATATTTAACAACATTTTAGGTCTTTATACATGACACATGAAACACATTGAGAACCACTTCTCGACACCCGACCCTAGTAAAAACTGTTGATTTGTGGAGAGGATTTTGTTCAACAAAACATGTGTATATCAGTTTTAGGGTGCTACAGAACCTGTTTTCCAATACAGTGCAAAAAGTCTCTCAGAAATCTACCATGAGAAACATGTGAGCTAACTTCCAGGTTTTCCGTCCAAAAGAAGTGATTACGACGCATTTATTTTAGGGACCCTAGCTTTATGTCATATCTGAAGCACTTCACGTGACAAGAACTCTTTATTTGTGGAGTAAACATCTTAGCTGCTGGGTACAGTGGCTTAAATTCCGGCCGACCATGAGGTATGTGGGACTGCAGACAGTGGTGATAAAGCTGAGACTACTTTACAAATTAAGTTACAGAATGAATTTATTCTGCTTTTCATGAAAACATTAATTATTGTCTGTTGTTTTACAGCTGCACATTACATGACAGTAAATCAGTTCGTAATGTTTATCTTGTTTTAAATTTGGCCAATTTCTGTTTTTGGTGTGTGTGCCTTTTGTCTACATACAGACATGCCAAGTGGGCCTGAACTTTGCCAGTGAAGAGGAGTCCAAGCGTTTCCGGGCCCATTTGTCAGAGCTGTTGGGAAGAAGACAGAGGAAAACTGGTACCAGCTGACTGCAGCTCCTGACTTGCCTACATGTCTACTTACTGATCTGATTTAACTAAAAAAATTATATGCTTAACAATGTTTTGATCTTGTGTTTAAAATAACCTTCTGCTGTTTAGCTTATTTCAAGTGGAACCATATTACTGTAGCGGTGCAGTACAGTTGTCTAATTTGTTGTGCTGTGAGAACTGTTGGCTTGAAATAATCTGAAACTGGCTTGGCAAATGTGAACACAAGATCAAGTCTATTTCTAAGCTTGTCATTTTTACAGTTCTTAATCACACAGAACTGGGCAAAAAATGTCTAAATATCAATACATGAAGTAATTGATGTAGAGGCATACACAATGTGTTCCAGTTGAGATGTGAGATATACTTTGATCCAGCCCTTTACCAAAATTTTGGATATTGAAAACAATTTAGAATTTTTTTGCCTGGGTTTGTTTACTATACCATCCGTCTTCTTCTCCTTATCTATAGCTATCACTTATGATAACTCATAACACCATTTTCAAATGTGAGAGTTTGTAAACTCTCTTCCCACTTCAGCCATTCAGATTCTCATATGAAGTTGACAAAGTAAAAGAGAGGTGAACAGAAAGATTCACATCTGTCTTACACGACAGGTCACATAATAATCACTTTCAAAGTTTACAAAATTATCTGCCTCAGTAGAGTCAGAGCAGAAATTCAGACAGCATCAGATTCATTTTTAGCTAAACCACGACACCACAGTCAGGCTTTTAGAAAATTATGCTGACTGTCCTAATGGGGGCACTACAGTTTCAGGTTAAAATTAGGAAAACAAATCATTGATTTGATGTGAGAAGGACTTCATCCCTATTTTTTAGACTTTTCATAAATTGAAAATGGTGATTATTATGGGGGTCCTTTTTAAAGGGGCTTTTTGGTTAATATATATATATATATTTTTTTATCATAAAAGGCACTGAAAAAAAATGTCTTTTCTTTTTTTCTTAAATTTCATTTACATGCTTGTCATTCAACACCAATTAGACTTTGTGACTGCAATCCTTGAAGTTTTACAAAATGTAGGTCGGCATTTTACCTTCTATCTTATCTATCTAAGGAAATGAGATGTGAATGATTGTATGTGTTTGTCAAAATACACTCACAGAGTGAGGATTAGACTGTGTCCAGTCATGCACATACTAACTTTACTTTAACTTATTATTGGCGCTCATTCTTGAGTTTAAGACCGTCCGTCTTTCCTCTTCTTTTCCTGCCGGTCATTTTCTGACCCTTCAAATGGATCGTTCTCTTTCATCTATTCCTCTTCAGCCCTCTGTGTTGGGTTCCTAATCTTAGCTACAAGGTTTTTTCTGTTTGATCTTTCGGCCATTGGAAAACTCAGGCCATTAGTGTTTTCGTGTGTGTGTGTGTGTGTGTGTGTGTGTGTGTGTGTGTGTGTGTGTGTGTGTGTGTGTGTGTGTGTGTGTGTGTGTGTGTGTGTGTGTGTGTGTGTGTGTGTGTGTGTGTGTGTGTGTGTGTGTGTGTGTGTGTGTGTGTGTGTGTGTGTGTGTGTGTTTCAGTTAATCAGCTCTGCAGAGTAACCCTCCTTTTTAACAGCCTCTGTGCTTCTATTACATCTAAAAGACTCTACATTGAAGTTAGTGTTTATATCCTTCATAGTCTGTACATGGGACACATGCACTGACCTTTAGAAAAAATGTGTGTATGGATATTTTAGTAGCTGTTGTGTTTGTGTGTGTATACATACAGGAATGTGTGATTTACATCTCTGAAACACACTAACACAACACTCTGCTTGGCAATTTTTCCAAATAACTTTCCATTCTGTGCAGCCCATGCACAACCCCGCCGAGCCTTGTGCTAAAGAACCAATAAACTCCCTTCTCTCTGTACATCTGCGCTCTGACGCACTCACATATTCGCCTCTGACTAACACAGCCCACTACTCAGCACAGGATTGTAATGATGTCATTTGTCTGTGTGTTCACAGAAAAGAGACGCGACCCTCCAAATGGTATGTTTTCCACTACTTCCTGTCCGTAACTTCAGATAATAACAGAAGAGAAGTGTAAAACCAACATCAAAACAGTGTCAGCTGATACTGACAAACATTTGTGTCAATCTGCTCGGTATGCCAGATGGGTGGCGCTTTAGGATAATTCAGGGCGTTTCTTTTGTGTTTCTTGGCAACCAGTCAAGATTGTATTTCCTTTCCCTAAGATTGTGGCAGCACATGAAGCATTTCATATTCTATCAAACACCCAAAATGTGGCCTCCATCTAGAGAAAACTGAAAACCAAAATGATTTATTATATTAATAAAGAGTGTAATAATAATAATAACTGTGCTTATTATCAACTACATTAACAGCAGTCAACAAAATATGTATTTAGATGATCTAGTTAGTATTCTAAGTAGGCTGTAAGTATGCTGTGTGTACACAGTGGAAAGATGAAAACGTCTGTAAATAAACACGTTCAAATTTGGCCCACAGTGTAATATGCAAAAAGGAAAAGGAGGAGCTGCTCATAGCTGGAAAAACTAATGGTGAATAGTGGTTAAACAGCTTCAGGAATAACTCAGCTTTTAATTCTCTGGGAAAAACATTTTCTCCTTGTGAGGTTTAATTGGTAGTGACGTTCAAAAACTTGCAGTTTAATTGACATGCTGATACATATCAGTGATATCAGTAATGTTTTGTGACATTAACCGTTAGTACAAAATGGTAAAATATGTTGTTTTTGTATACTACCTTCAAAAACTGAATACTGCAACAAGAAGTATGCATTACATACTTAATTTAGTATGTAGTGTGCAGATATGACATAGCTGTTGTCTGTTTTTGTTTTGTTTTACTTACTTTACTCAATACCAGGGCTGCGTCGATAAGCCGATGGAAAATAATTAATGGGAAACTATTAACTATTGGTAACTGATTCATTGTTTTAGTCTTTTTTTTTTAAGAAAAATGGCATATCTTCTTTGGTTCAAGCTTTTCAAATTTGACAATTTACAGTTTTTCTTTGTCATATGACAGTAAATTGGATATCTTAAGGTTTAAGAAAACTGAAAACATCATGGTGGGTTATGAGAAATTGAGAATGCCGTTTTTTCCCTATTTTTATTATTTCATTGACTAAAAATAATGGGCAGATCAATCAATAGTGAAAATAATCATTATTATTAAACCAATCTAGAAAAAAGCAACAGATTGTCTAAATGCGAAAGACACATACAAGTAGCTGTAATGCTGCTGCTTCATCATCATTATGATGATGCAGAGTGAGTTAGCCACATTGTTCACAAATCCACGAATGCAAGCTCGGCAACTTCTAAGAAATAACTGTGTTTTTTTGTTGTTGTTTTTTAACAAAGGCGTTTGGCTTACAGTCAGTGGCAACGGATTTAAAAATTATGGAAATAGTGGAAGTAAAGCAGGCAAATGATCATAATGCTGCTACTATATGATAATATACAGTATAACATAACATCACAGTGCCATGTAGTTGTGTTTTTATATACTGTCATTGCAGCATTAGTAAATTAGAATCTGGAGTATCGATCTGTGAACTACTCACCCTACATGGCCGTGCCTCAGCTCTCAATATGATTTGATGAGTAAACAGATGGAGTACAATTGTAGATAAACACACATTTGCCTTTTGGACATGCAGCATGAAGACACAAAGTATAGTTCGGGACAGGAGGGAAGCAGTTTTGGATAGACTAGCAAGATTTTACCAAGCAGCCTTATTTATACATCTGTGTGTGTGTGCTTGCAGCTGTGCAGAGGTCTTAACTACACAGATGACACATTTTTAGCTGATGCTCATATCCAGAGCAGCTTAACAGCATCTGGCATGTCATGTGGAAGATTTGCTTTGTGTCAATAGAATTGATGAAAAGGACATCAGTCATATCTAACAGTAATTTGCTTGTGCTCAATAATACAGCGTATAAATGTTCGTTATAGTTTCTGTCTTGTATTTGGCTTGCATGGTTTCAGTCTCTGAATCTTGATCTTGGTGTGTGAATCGGTTCATCTCCAAAGAAAGTCATCCATATCCTCCCAAAGGAATATCATCTCCATGCCTCCATCTGTCACTGCAACATAGCTCTGATACTGTCTAAACAACTGGAGCATGCTTCTCTCTCTCCTTCTGTTCTGCCCTCTCCTGCTCTCTCCAGCTGATCACTTGTCCTCATCTGCCCTCTCACCCCTCCGCTCTTCATTTCATCTGCCTACATTTTCCTCGTTTATGTTATCGCTCTGTTTTTCTTGCTCTTCCTCTCACCCTGCAGATTCATCATGTTTTAGAAACCCCTGAGATTACTAGGGATTAGTCGTGGATGGGTTTTAATGGTTACGTAAAGACCGGGCATTAAATCCAGAATAATTTGCTAGGATTAGATCCATTTGTTGTGTTTTTGTAGGGAGAGGGAGGAGACAGTAGTGACGGTGGGTGGAGAAATGATCACAGCGAGCCAATCCGAGCATGATGATCTAACAGTGAACCCTTCTGTGATGGAAAGTCAGGGGCATAGAAAAAACTGCAAAATAGATACGAATATGCTCAGCCGGACAGATGCAGCAGGGAAATGGAAATTAATTTAACAATTTGCGTAGAAAGAAATCTGTTGCTGTAATGGAAGGAATGCAAGAGAAAGAATAAACTTTGGCTTTTGGCTGGCTAAGTGTTGGCTGGTTCTTTTTCCCCTTTGATGGCACTGCTGGATATCTGCCTGCACAGCTCAGACACTAAACTAGTCATCTCCACCATATGTCTGATGAGGATATTAATTCACTAAATCCAGACCAAATTTGTCATAAATTGGCTTAATTTCTGCACTGGTGTTTTGGTTGTCTTACCACGGAAACCATCTTGGCTTTCAGGTTTTAGCAAAGCGGAAACCTTTTTCCTGAGAAGACTTGAACGGGACAACAAGTGGATTTTGCGTTTTCTCCTGCTCACAGGCTGACGAGTCCTTTTTCTGAGACATTGTTTCAAAACCACAAAAATGCATTCAAATAATAATTTTTGAACCGGGATCTTTCTTGCCGTCTCTGTCTGAGCTTGCTCTTATTGAATTGCCCATGCTCAGTCAGCATCTACAATGATGTTCTGTACCACCTTCCTGTCTGCTCCCTCTGAAGAACTCGGGTGTGAGGGGGGCGGAGGAGGAGGAGCAGCAGTAGGAGGTGGAGGTTTGAGTCCAGGTAGCTGCCTATCCTCCTTACACTGCCTGGTTCTCCCTCAAGACGAACTTTACCCATCTCTCTCCGATCCCACCGCTCGGCTTTCCGTTTGTACCGAAGAGCGATCTTGCAACTTGGTCGGTAAAATGCTTCTTGATGTCAGTATGACCACCTGCAGAGCGAGAGATGGTGGGTGTATTTGGGACAAGGTGAGACGTCGACGCAGTCGATCAGCTTCACCATCACCCAGCAAGACACCAAAAAGTCCCTGTAGTGAGAGTGTCAAAGGTATGAGTTGGTAATGAAGTTACGCTAACACAGGTTGTTTTGTGATAGTTTTGGTGAATACAATGAGAACAAGTTTGTTGACTCAACTCAAAATCCACATTAGTACAAATCTACAAGCTGGAGGCAAATAGCATTAATGTTAGGTGCATAATTCACTAAAAGACTGTTGTTTCAGCAATTGAAGTGCTGGGGGACATTTTGCAGTGTGCTGACTTTTTATTGATGTGAAAACCATGTTATTTGGCTGGCAGATGTGTTTGGTGGATTTACTGTTAGTGCAGGGTTATGGTCAGTTTTTGTTTGCAGTGCACGTCACTGTGTGTGGTTATGTCATTTGTTGGTCTCTCTGTACTGCCTGCGTCTAGCCTAAATCTACTTAACAAATATATAAATAATAATTTACAATATCTGACAGTTTGAATGAATGAGAGCACAGAATGAATGTTGTTTGTAAAGGCAGGTCACCAAACAGACAGAACGAGTGTTACCACAGATTTACATACTTCTTTATAAGACATCGTAAGTCTTTGATAATGTATTGTAATGGTTTAGTATCAAGTTCTGTTTCAACCATTTCTGTCTTTTAAAAAATAAATCTCAGTTCTCTCTCTGAGCCAGGTGAAATATGTAATAGCTGTTAAATAATGGATTACTGAACCTAAGTGGAAGAGCATTGCTGGCCCTGAAATGCCCCATGCTTGGATTTCAACATGGAGCCAAGGTCTTATAATTTTTTTATGAACTGTTAAGAGACTAAACACGCAACTGTTGTCACAATTATGCCAGACTCCATTAGAAATTCTTGTACTCTTTAAGATGTATGTAATGATGTAATGACAACCCAGTTTTGTCTCTATATTGTGATGTACTGCTGCATTATATAAACTGTAACTTCAATACCATGTCTATGATTTTCCAGGCCCTACGTTGCCCATGGCCACCGTCGACATCAAAAACCCAGCGATCAGCGGTGTTCATGGTTACCATAACAACTCTCAGATGAACAACATTGTGCACTCCACCTTCCCCAAGAAGGAGAAAAAGACCAAAGGGAAGAAGAAGAGGTTGACCAAGGCAGACATTGGCACACCAAGCAACTTCCAGTGAGTCACTAGGCACTAACAGGGTTGGGTCCAGTTCAGGTGATGGATTAACATTGACCTTAGTTCAGTTCTTTAGGATGCCATGGCAGTCTGGGCTCCACCCATTTGTGCCTGAACAGATCTTCCAAGATTAAGGATGTTTTGCTAAACATTTCTATCACCACTTCTGCAAATGTATCAGATATTTCACTAAATTTGATACAGGGCATATTTTAATTAACACCCCAAAATGATGATCAATTTAAAAAAACAACCTGAATTTCACTTACTTAATCCTTGTACAAAATACAGGATTTAGATATGCATCATAATGTTGTTATATATTGTCATGCAGATTTGGATACAGGTGTTTTGGATGTTTTTTTGAAAATGCCCTTTTAAACTAATTTAGAAAATGATGCTGGTGCGGGCTGTTCGTGTATGTTTTTGTTCACAAAGATTTGTGAAAATATTTGCTGTAATATTTTTAAGCACAAGTAAAATTGATGTTAAGTCTCTCAGAATAATTGATTTTTTAAATAAATCAGTATTAAACATACAGTACACTGCAAAAGCTTTATGACTGTAGGTCTTTGGGTTTAGTCATGTTGCCCATATGATATACTGGCCAAGGGTCCAGCTTATCTCTATCGCCCACTTGTCCATAAACATCACAAGTGCTGGTGAATGTGCGGGAGGTATTAATCCTATGAAGTGTGTAGTATGATTAGTAATGCTGCAAGGTCTGCTGTGCCTTCAGGAATGTACTGTGTATTTGTTCTGCCATCTCTTCTTTTTAACTTTAACATGATCTCACAAGCTTTTCATTTTGTTTTCCTCATAGGCACATTGGGCATGTAGGATGGGATCCAAATACAGGTTTTGATGTAAGTATAATTCACAGATGTAATCTCAATGTGACCGAATACAAAGGAGCATGTGACCTCTACATGTTCTTAAAAACGTGACCTATAGTTAATCTGTTCGTCAGTCAGACATCCCTCTTATTGAAAGATTTTACTATCAGCACCGACATATTAAAGCTGAGCCTCGTAGCCAAGTTTCAGTAGGGTTACACAAGGAGATTTCTGAGGGAAGAGAATCAACCTGCATCTGCATAATCCATGGACTCATTCCCAAAAAGCGTCAAAAGTAATTATGATGGCCGCTGGATGATGAGCATGAGATCATACAGGTCAGAGGACTTACTGTGTCTCTAAATGAGGGGGAAAAAAGATGAATTCAGATGATTTGGTTTCATAAGGTAGAGCGAGTGACGTCATTCAAACAAAGCTTGCTCACCTCTCAAATCCTCCGGCTTAAAGCTGAAGCACAAATGAGTGGATTCAAAAATGAGCAGGCAGTACATTTAAAAGTTTTACCAGCTAAATATTCTTTTCTTTACAATCCTTACACACTTTTTAAAAGAATAATTGTCTTTGAGTATCAAACACTGAAGTAAGTTTTGTAGTGCTCTTCAAAGAATTCACACAATTCAAATAGTGATACCAGGATTTACTTTGTGGCACTGGTGCACTATCACACACAGTTTATATGTTTACATGTTGACACAATTAAACAGTGTATTATTTGTGGTTTTAGCTCATTTCTTTATTATCTTAAATGTCAACAATAAAAAGAAATGATTGTAGGTGACACTTCTGCAACAGACCTGCTTTAACATGTACTCAAATCTGGGTTAGTGAGATTTACTTTCTTCCTGAGTGTTAAACTTTTAGTGTTAGCCCACACCAGCAGGTGGCAGCATAATGTCTGACAATGTGGTCTCCTGAGCAATCTTAGAGGGTTAACTGTAAGTGTTTTCCCAAAGTGAAATTATTTCTTACATTTAGCTCCTGAATAAAACAGTTGATGTGGTTGAACAGATTTTTAACAGCCAGTCTCAAACTGGGTAATCCTGCCTTTTCCAGTGTCCCCTCTAATCCGACATGTCAGTCACTTAATGTGTTACTGAGCTGCAAAGCTCATGAGTACAGATAAAAACCAGTAAGATCACAACACAGATCTAAACATGTAGGGCATGTGATATGTATGTGCAGGAATGTGTTTGTATATGAACTGGTAAATGAAAGATACTGTGATAGTTTGAATTCTGCATACTTGCAGAATTATCTACAGCAAGTAATATCATTGCAACTTTAATTAAATGTAAACAAGGAGAATTATCAGTTATATTGGTCATAATTCATTAAATTGGCCGTTGCTCTTGGCCTGAGCCACTGAGGAAATGCATCAGTTTTAACAGTATTGGAAATTGAAGAATTTATTCAGTTAAAGTTCTAGCAATGTGCATGAGGATAAATTAATGCCCTCTCATGTCTGATTGTCCCTCCTACGCAGACGCAATAGATGCCTTTACCAAAATCTTCCTCTGTTTTCTCTTTTCAGTTGAATAACTTGGACCCAGAGCTGAAAAACCTGTTTGATATGTGTGGCATCTCTGAGGCTCAGCTGAAGGACAAGGAGACCTCTAAGGTCATCTATGACTTCATAGAGAAGAAAGGAGGCGTAGAGGCTGTCAAAAATGAGCTACGGAGACAAGGTAAGGGCAGACTGGCAGCTAGGAGTACAGATCTCATTGCTCTGAAGATCATGTTTACTAATATAACAGCAAAAATGCATTAGAGGATTAACAAGAGGAGATGGAGGTGAAAGATCTTGAGCCTGTGCAAAACATAATTCAAAAAGGGAAGATGGTCACCTCTTTGCTTAGAAAAGGCGCAGCTCATCACATGATGTAAAAAATATACAACACTATTGTTAAATGTGATCTATGCATATGTTTTTGCAGGGCATTGTCCATGTGAAAATGCCTTAAGAACATTTGATTGTCATTTTAAGACAATCTAACAAGTCTGGTGGTTTCATCCCCCAGGTCCGCCCAGGTGGAGCGGTAGGTTTCTATGCATGACCTGCTGTGACAGCTCATGGCTGTGCATGTAGAGTTGTATTATGAATCTAATAAGAATTCAACCAACGTTTGTGAGGTTTTTGCAGTTACTCAAGTTATTCAGTTTTCGCTGTTTTACACTTGATTTGGATGTGCTATCATTTTCTTATTCTGAGGCATTGTGACTACAGCTGGAGACATAAAAAAATGCAGCTATCATAAATGCTTAGTCATGTTAGACAGACTTTTTCCCTTTCATGAAATTATTGTTGTGCGATGTAGGGCTGGGCGATATGGACAAAATCACACTTGACGATATTTTTGTCCTCGATATCAATATTGTGAAAATATTGTAGGGATGACTATCGTCATTATATCCACATCACTGATGTTTATCAAAATCTCATTGTGTAAATGCTTAGTGAAAGCACTAAGTGGCTAAAGGCAGATGATAGCAGAGTCTGGTAAACACAGCAGTTATACCACATCATTATATCAAAAATCTAACATATCTAGTCTCATATCATGATATTGATATAATTATTGATGTATTGCCCAGCCCTAGTGCAATGATTACTTTTTTGCTGTGTGACTTCTGTCCTAGCATTATGTGAAGCTTAACCACACTTGTAAACTCTACTTCTGATCTGCCATATTGAAAATACTCTGCATGTGAACTGATGCTTTTTTTAACCAGCAGTTGACTAAAGCGCATCAGATCCAAACTAGCTTTAGGGAAATTGAAAAGCATGTTAAAAACGAATCCCTAGTTCTTACAGTATTGGAATGGGTTTCAGAAGTGAGTATTTCAGAATTCGGTTTCATCTCATTATCTGGTCTTTGTCTTGAAAAAAAGTTATATGCAAGAAGGCTGCCCCCAGTGGTTTAATTTTGTAACAGCATGATGCAAAGATACAAGCAACAAATGGAGAACTGACGAGCATTTTGGACAGATACGCTATGAAAACCTTAAAGCTCCTGAATCCCGTAATGAATGTAAAAAAACATCTATATGATCTTCAAGGCCTCAGTGATGAGAGTGATCATTACAAGTTTGACCTGTTGTAACCTACATTTTGTTTTTGTTTTTCCCTACTCAGCTCCTCCGCCCCCTCCATCCAGAGGCGGCAGCGGCCCTCCTCCCCCACCCCCACACCACAGCTCAGCCCCTCCTCCTCCCCCTCCTCCTGCCCGGGGACGAGGTGCCCCACCACCTCCCCCCTCCAGGGCTCCCAACTCAGCGCCCCCACCTCCCCCTCCATCCCGACCAGGCATGTCCGCTCCCCCGCCTCCCCCGCCCAGCAGAGGGTCTCTCCCGCCTCCCCCTCCACCAGCCCATGCCTCAATTCCTGTGGCGCCTCCCCCGCCACCACCTCCCCCTTCGTCCTCAACTCCATCTAGCACTGGAGCACCACCTCCTCCCCCTCCTCCTCCTCCGCCGCCACCTCCTGGCCCTCCACCCCCTGCTCCTCCTCCGCTGCCCACGGAGGATAATGGAGGGGACAGCAGTTTGCCCTCATCCGGCAAGTCAGCATTACTCAGTCAGATCAGAGAAGGCACCCAGCTCAAGAAGGTGGAACAGAAAGAGAGGCCAGTGTCCAGCACGGGCAGAGACGCACTTCTGGACCAAATCCGACAAGGAATCCAACTTAAAACTGTAAGTATTCATTAGTCAAATACAACTCATCTCCCAACTGGTTATATTAATATTAGTCAGTATCCTGTGCTTTAACTGTGGCCGCTAACGCCATCTTCTCCACAGAGGGATGAAACTGTTGATTCAACTCCTTCCACCCCGGCCCCATCGGCAGGCATCGTAGGGGCCTTGATGGAGGTGATGAAGAAAAGGAACAAGGCTATTCACTGTTCAGGTACATATGACAATACCTACCATCTGCTCTGTTCATTTATTTTTTATTTTTTATTTTAATTTGAGCTTTAGTGGGAATCAATCACATTGTCACAGTAGCCCCCTCTCTCCTGTCATGTACGTTTTTTTTACAGACTGTTCTTAGAGAAATACCATGAAACTTGCTTTACTTTGTATTACTATACATTCATTTAGCAGTAGCTTTTTCCCAAAGCAACTTACAAAAAGTGCTGATGCGAAGGTCTTTTGTTTGCTGCATCGACTAATCAAAACATACATGTGTTCATTCCATGTAGATTACTTTGTAGTATTATTGCTGCTTATACTTATTACTGAGTGATTTTCATGTCTTGATACGTTTCCAGAGTTGTACATTTCTGCCTCATATTATTACAAACTGCAGGGAAGTTATTTGGCAGTAAAATCATGGATCCATTTCTCAAATTGGCCTATTTGGGTTGTATTTCTTGGCCTCACTGGTGCTTGAAACAACATTCGCCCACCAACACAAGTAAAACTTCTCTTAAAAAATAGAGCAGTTCCTTGATACCACTCCCGGCTCTCAGTATGTCAACTTAACATTAAACCTCTAGACTTTGCGTCAGATGGCATTTTGTCGCCAAATTATAAATCAGACTTTCCCCACTTCCTCTCTCAGTCTCGAACAACCTTGTGATTTTTTTTTTTCCATTTTAGCTTTTTCTGTTAAGGAAACTTTTATTTCCTGCTTGAAAGTAGTCCTTAAAATAGATTCAAAGAAGGTAAAAAGGAAGGTTTTCTCTTTAACATGTTCACACAAAAAGATAAAACTGTGTCTGTGAAGTCCAGGGAAGGAGAGGACATTATATAGGAAAATGCCAGAAACATTGAACATTGCTTGAATTAGTATTGAAAAAGCATCTTTACCAGGCCTTTCCAGTTGACTTCATGTGATGGTCTTCTTTTTCACAGATGACGATGACGATGATGAAGATGATGAGGACTTTGAGGATGAGGATGAATGGGATGACTAGCATTTTGTTTTGTTTTTTTTTGTTTTGTTTTATTCTTTTTATATCCCTTCCCCAACCCCCAGGATGATTGACACTAAAATGTTCTTGTCTTTCTAAAAAGAAATCTTTAATTTCAAATTATAAATGTAAATGTTATATCAATTTGTTGTATATTTTTGTTGCCTTTATGCTTTTTTTTATTAATCTGTGCAATACCTCATTTACTCTGTTAAAGTTTGTCATTCTCATATCTTAGTTTGTTGTTTCTTTGTCATGTTCACCCGGTCTGTCTGTTGGCTCCATCTCATTCTCTCAACAGCAATATGTCACATCTCGCTTTCTAACTGTCTTCTGCTTTTTCTCTGTTCATCCCATCTTTCTGTATCTATTTCCTCCTCCCACATCCACAACTCTTCGATATTTATCACCTCCATCTGTCAACCATCTCAACCATCTCTCATGTCTGCTGCCTCCCATCACACGTTCTCTCGCTGTGTCACTCTCTTGTGTTCTCTTGCTATCCCATGTTCCCAGAATAACGTGCAATTTTACATCAAGTTGTCTCTTGAACCTTTAGAGTTGAATGTTTGTTTTTTTCTTCTGGTCAGTGATTGAAGGGAGGGCTTACAAAACTAGTTGCCACATATCCTTCATCATATCATCATTGTTCGTCAGGAGGAGGAAAGAAATTGAACTATTTTCATACCCTATTGCTCTGTAGTTTATTTTTACTTATACAAATGATCCTAGTTTAGCTCTCATATTTTCTTAAAACAAAGAAGAAGAAAAAAAAGAAATGCTCTTTTTGGAATATTTAGCTTCATTTGCTGTTGACTGTAAATTTGCTCCAGAGTTTGAGTCTTGTTATATTTTTGCACAGATTGAAAGAGGAGACTCCCTGCATGAGTACAGGACATTTTCAGGTCTGTATCATTATAAAAAAAAAAAACATACCTATGCTTTAAGAAATGAGGCAAAATACACTTGGACATTACACGTTTTAACCGCTAACACATCACACTACAGACAGTACACATGTGGCGGTAGCACACAGTGTTATGGCTGACTATCTATTGTGAATTTTAGTTTTGTTTTTTTGTCAGTCACACTACGTTCAGTTGAAATTGCGGTTTGTTTGTTTTTTAAATCTTTTTATTTTCTACAATAGCGAGCAGAGCATTAATAAATGCCTGCTTGTTGGAATCAGGTCCTTCATCATGTAAAGCTTGAGGAATAAAGACATTTTAGTTATACACACATGATGCTTATTTTAAGGGTCCATATGCTAAGTTACTATACAGAAACAGCAGGGCTAAAGTTGTGTTCTTTCAGCTCTTCCTGTTGTAGACACTAAGTGCTGACACAGCGTAGGGAAAAATATTAGATCCATGGCATTATGCATAAAACATGTAAATAATAAAACAAGTATCAATATTTTCTTGACTAACTAGTAGATAATGAAGTGTTATATAGGACTCGCTTACATAAAGAACTTGGTCCGCAATTTTTCTCTACAAAGAGTCAGTGATCCAAATTGAGCTTAAAGGTGCAGTATGTGGAATTTAGTGGCATCTAGCAGAACGGACTTGGCAGAAATGGAATATAATATTCATAAGTATGTTCTAATTAGTGTATAATCACCTGAAAATAAGAATTATTGTGTTTTCATTACCTTAGAATGAGCTCTTTACAGTTAAATATGGAGCGGGTTATCTTCCACAGAGAAGGCCATGTTGCATCCTCATATTTCTACGGTAGCACAGAACGGACAAACCTAGTACTGGCTCTCTGCAACCTCACCACTAGATGCCACTAAATCCTAAACACTGGTCCTTTAGTAATAAGTAATTCTTGGAACATGTATAATTTAATGGAGGATTTGCCACCAAGGACAATACTATAAATGCCAGATTTAAAAATGACCTGGCATACTTGGAGTGAATGACAACTCTCCTGTGACTGTTCCAGTGTGATAACCTGAAAATACCAGCAAGATAAGTTTGAGAAAGAAAAATGCAGTTCCTTCGATTATGGCGTAACCATTTATGAATTGCTAACTAACTAACCAACCAGAGTAGGCATGTTTCTTTCTTTCTTTAAAGCGAGACCATGTAACTAACTAGTTACCATTATGGGATCATGCTAAATGCTAAAATGTACTTAAACAGAAGCACAAATGCAGAAAAGGCATAAAGTCGTTGAAGTGACTCCGTAATGTGCTGTACAACAGTAGCTAAAGTTTGCTAACATTAGCCACCTTAGCTAACCCATACCAGATGAAGAAAGGCTTCAACAGTAAAACTCCTGTGTGAATGAGGAAGAATGTGTTTTCATCTTTCATAATCTCCACATTGAGGGACACTGTTTAATAGAGACAAAGCCTGGTCCTCCCATGTTACACTACAACAGGCATATTAGCTCTACAGTAGACTTACTGTTCAAGATTATGACTCTTTCCCTCATGGGTTGACCTATAGTTGTGCAGGTTATGATTTTTAGTTTGTTTCCTAAATGAGAGAAAAAAAAGCATCTTAGCATTATACAAGCGCTATATGGCTAGTCAAGCCATGAATTAAAAATATCGTCCCTCAAATATTCTCATGAAGCTTTTGTAATGAATTCAGTTACTGACAAGCAAATAAGCTGCCTAGTATTTAGCAGATACAATTAAGAACTTAGCATTTCTAAATGAGGAATGCTAATTTTGCACAGGCGAACAAGCAGCATGCTAACATAGCTAACATGTTTTTGGGTTATAGGAGAACAAATTCAGAAACATCCTTCCCATGATGTAACCTAATATCCAGGAAAGAAATATTAACACAATGGCTTATTGACATTTTTTTTTTTTTTTTCACCTTTGGTTTCTGGGTTTTTTTCTCTTCTGTTTTTTGTTTTCACTGTTTGCCAGTCAGTGAAAAGAGGAATATTGGCATCCTCTTTAAATTCTGTCTTTGAGAGACAAATTGCCACTTGTTGGATATAAGAACTGACCTCTTTTTGTCGAATATCATGATACTTTTTTGGGAAAAACCTAGCCATGTTTTCGCTGATGTTAGCTTCTGTAGGTAACTCGGTTAATAAGATCTTATGGACGCCAAGCCTTATCAAAGAGGACTGGGCAAATGAACTCTTACATTGTACACTCCAATAAAAGGTTGATATTTACATATTTTGGTTTTGGGGCCTCTTTTACCATTAACGTGATTAAAGATTGAAACTAATATGGTATCATAGTATTAGATGTGTCACTAATGTGTGTTAGAAAGCACAATCATGTTTGTCAAGTCTGTAATTTGAGTGTGTGATTAATACAGGCCTCATCACTTGTAATAGAAAGAGAGTTGGACAGATCTGGTAACAGCTGAGCAGAGGATTATCACATCTCTTACTGCTACCATTTCATCCATGTCAGGTGACAAACATACTGTGTTTGACTTGACAAGTCATGGGCCCAAAAAGAAAAGTAACAAAAGGCATTCATGATTATGTTAAAATGGCTCAATATCATTTGTCTATTTATAGCAATATACGACTATAAATGCACATCTTTGTGTGAAAGAGAGTTGAATGTTGAGAACATTCCTATTTGTTTTAAGAGTCCATATGTTCATCCTGTTTCTCTTGTTTATGTGAGACAGACAAAGAAGGAATAAAGAAAAGTGTGCGTGCTTGTGTGTGTGTGTGTGTCAGTCAGGACTGCTCACCATTGATCAGGTGTCTCATCTATTTCCTGTTACAAATCATTACAGTGAAACACACTGTAAGAAAAAAAAAAAAAACGGGGCAGGAAGGAAAGAGAAACCAAAAATGTGTCTGTTCACTTATAAGTTGAGAACTCTTCACAAGAAAATAACTATGTACAACATAACCACAATAACACTCCTTTAGCATTTTATTTTTAGAGTTAATGTCCACATCAGCTGACACCACACTGACCCTATATCAGTTCTCTGCAGCTGAGCTTATGGGGGATTAGAGCAGGTATGGCACTTTCCACTAGTGTGGCAAGGCTACTTTGGTACAGTGCGTCCATAGAGAGATAAACAAAAGCTTTAATAGAGGCTACGGCACGCATGTTTTTGTTTGTTTGTTTTAACTTGACTTGATATTAGCATAAAAGTGGTAAATGGGTATCATTTATAAAACATTGTGTATCTATACTAGACAATTGTCCTCCGTTTGATCAAGTTTAAATTAATGTGAAAATGATGCTGTCTGTGGTTTACATATAACCTTTAAAACTTTACCAGACTTGACAATAATCACATGATTTCGTAGCTATTACATCAGATGTTTGCACAAAAGTGACACTGTAAATGGATAAATGAACAACTGTGATTAAAACTTAGAGAAATATATTTCAAATATGCCAAAAACACATAAAAGGTATTTCTCATATTTATTTATTTATCTGTTTATTTATTTCCTGTGTTATCTTTTGGCCTTCACAGCTGTCCATTAACCTGACCTTAGTTTTCATCAAATATAAAATCACAAGTACAATATTATGTAAAATCTTTGTCAAATTGCCCTTTAAAATCACTTTAAGTGATTTGCATTTTTGGAAATTCAGCAGTTTAAAAAAGGTTTAACTTTTAAAGCAGCAACTCTGTGTGGATACATCAATGAGGAACGCAATCAATGAGGGATCTACTGTAAATGTAAATGGATTAAATGAAAACTTTGTATATGTAACGATTTTGATGTCTCCGTCCATCCTGAAATATACTGCAGTGACCACCTGAGTGCAGAAACCACAAACAGGAAGTCAGTGTATTTTATGGAGGGATTCCCCTATTGACAATTTCACACATATGAATAAGTGCTGTACTTGAGTAAAGGAAGTTTTATTCTTAGGACACTTCGCTCAAGGAATGCATTGTGCACACTGAGCTACTTGGGAGGGCCACTGAGCAGACTGGTTTTAGGCATTTGTGTACTGCACTTGCTCACCCCAAACCAAATATAAGCTTGGTCCAAACTTCTTATAAATCTGTTTACATGTTGGATTTTCTCCTCAATTATCTTTTTTTTTTTTATGCACTAACCAAATGAATATAACACTCAGATTGCTGGATTTTTTTAGTTGTTTTTTTTTTTTTTTTTTTTTTACAAATTAGTGTTTTGATGCCAAATTCATAATATTATTGCATGATAAACTAAACTGTGGTGTTGGAAAAATTAAACAAACAAAAAAAGATCATGACTTTGGTAACTTCCTGCATTAAAAAAGGTGTCTGTTCAGCAGTCAAATCTCAGTTCTCAAAACTTAGAAAGCATGCAAAACTGCAAAATAAACTATGCTTTCAATTGATCTACCTATTTTAAATACATACATTGTTGACACATACTTTTTCCAACATTCTGAGGTTAATAGAACATAAAAACCTCTAGTCGCTTTGGGAAAGGGTCTGCTGTGATGTAATTAGTCATTTTCTGGTTGTTCCCAGTGCCACCCTTAAACTGACTGTGTTGTCTTTGAACAGCTGCTCCGTGGATTGAGGAGTCATACAACTCTCTAAAGACACGAAAACAAATGCAGGGCCAGGATTAGCCTGACCTCTTCTGATATCTCCCATCTCTCAGTCTCTTTGACTCACACTCCTCTGTCTTCCCTGTCTCACCCACATGTTGATCCCCCTGACCCAGGCTGAGTTCACAGGTTGGACCTGTTTTACTTTACTTTACTGAAATTTGGATGAGTTTGCACTTTATCCTAATTTTCCTGTGGGTGCTGAAGTGTCCAGACTATAAGGTTATATGAGCAGATATGAATAATACATGCAGTTTTAGTCAGTGGGAAAGAAACAAGTGTATGTTTTCATAAAGCCCTTGACTCCTGCAGCCTTACAGTATCACAGATTTTTCTTCACCTCATAATGATGTTCTATAGTTGATGTCTCTTGCCTGCACTTGTCATACATTGTGAATTGCTCAAAGTGCGCAAAAGCCCAGCTCTTATACGTGCTGAGTGGGTGTATTGTGAATGTTATGGAGTGGGATTATGCGTCAGTGGTTCTTGAACAGTAAGCTGACTCACTGATAAAAATAAACTTAATTAAAGTGGTAATGCAGCATATGATTCTGTAAGACCCTTTTCTTTTAAACCGAACCAAAGAAAACAAACTTTGCTGAGTAAGCTTGTAAACACCAAATGGTTATATTTAGAAATTAACACATAATTAAACCAATAACAGATCATATTTACAAGTTTATAAGAAAACAGTGAGTTAGAAAACTGATCAGTAAACAGTTCAGACAACTCATTTCAAAATTCAAATACAAATATCATAACATTTTTACATTATTCAAATGTAAAGCTATTACTGTAGAGCAGTGCAATTTCCATTATATTTATATTTTCCCAAGTAAGAATTCAGTTATTGTTGCCTCCTCAGTAGCATCTTTTCATCACCTTGTGCTTTCATCATTGCTGGTCATTCCATCACCATCGTTATGCAGATTCCCTGATTTCAATGGCAACGAATAGACCTCCTGTATTTCCCTTTGTTTTATCGTAGATGATGTGGGAGTTCCACCTGCGAAAAAGGACAGTTTTGTCAGCTTTAAGTACAGTTCTGAGGAGTATTTAGGAAACAGAGTGGTGGCAGTGACAATAGAGCTGTGAGAGGAAACAACTGTAAAGTGTGGGTAAAGTCAGTCTCAGTTCTGCCTAAAAACACTGCGAGATGTCCCCTGTTGTGTCAACCAATAGTGTTTATGGACTTTGTTGTTGGTGCGTGCTGTGGTAACGTGTCATATCTGTCTTTATCAAAGCTCCACTGAACAGTTTCTATAAATAACAGCACTAAGTGGCAGGAATTTCACACCTAGTAGACCCCTCCATCTGGGGGCAGAGCTGATTTTCCACTCTAACAATGTAACAAGCTAAGAAAAAAAATAGGATGCACACATGAAATAATACAAAAACAAAGCTCAAACATACTAAATTTACTGACTTTTGTATTCTTCTTTTCAGTTTCAAGTTCACTGTCTGTTCCCCATCTCTCTTGTCTCTTTGTATCAGTTTATCTTCCTTTCCTGGTTGAGAATACTTGGCTGACATTATTCTCTGTTTTATGTTGGCTTCACTGTCTCTGTCTCTGACTGTAAAAGCATTGTATTCATGCCACAGTGCTGGCTGGTGGTCAGTTGCCTAACCAAATCAGAAGATACTGTGTCAGCTAAAGAAGTGACTCAGACACAACTGACTCTGTGTCATCCTCATCAAAATTAAACTTCCTCCTTGTTCATGGTGCCTGCAGATATATTAGTACATAGCTTGATTGCTCAGAAGTATTCCTGATCAATGTTCTTGTCATCCTGTTGTTCATTAAATGCAAAGAAGGGTGTTGCGTCCATCTAGAGAGGAAAACCTTTCTTAAATCTCTTCTTTTAAAGTCAGTAATACATCAATCAATTAAATGCCAGCTTTCATCATATACATGTCCACCAGTTGTTCCACTCACTTGTTTTAGTTTGCGGACGCTGCTGCTGCGAATGGATTCCATCAGCTGGTCATGCGCCGACCTCATTGGTGTGGATGGCCTGCTGCCCTCCTCCCCTCTCCTCTCCAGCGCCATGGGCCTTAGGGCATTCTTAAGCTCCTTCAGGATGTTACTGGTCTCGTCCTTCCCTGACCCCTTCGCCTTCCCCTTCTTGCTCTTTTTCCCCTTTGTCTTTGCTGGCTTTGTGCTGCCCACCTCGTGGGCTTTGATGACCTCTGCAATCATCCTGGTAGGTTTTTTCTTCTCCTGCTGCATGGGAGGTGGTGGAGGAGGAGGTGGTGGAGGCGGGGGAGGAGGAGGTGGAGCAGGAGGGGTCTGCTTTTTAGCCAGGTCGCTCCGGGGGAGTTTGGGTGAGGACCAAGGAGATGCTCTGGGAGAGCTGTATGGTGATGAACTTGGTGTTCCTCTCTAAAGATAGAGGGGCAAACAGTTACACATACGTGCATAACTAGAAATGGCATTTCTGAAGGAAACCGAAGTGTTAATTAGGTTTGTGTGATGTAAGTTTCATCATCAGAGGATGTGTGCATAGGCTCCAACACTAGTGTAAATCCAATATGTTGTGACCACACAGACTTGAAGACGCTGATCTACTGTGCCTGTGTGGAACGCCTCCTCCAAATGTCTAAACAATGATAAACTGAACAGCACTGAAGGATGTTAAACTATCAGATAAAGTGCACAAAATGAAAGCAGTTTTATTACTGGGTGAAGGGTTGCGATGAAATAGTGAAACTGAACCGTCAGAAAAAGTTGAAGTGTTTCCACGCACTGCAGCTAGGCAAAGTAAGTATAGTGACAGCAGTTAAAGTGTTAGTTGAGGAGTAAAAATTAAGTGTCAGTTGATGTGTAGAGGCTCACAGAGTTGGAGACTTCGAAAACATTTGTGGAGAACAAAGATGAGTCAGACAAGCCTATTAATGATCCTATTTTATAATATAATTTCAGGAAAAGGTTATCTACCAGTGCAGTGGTTCTGGGGTTAACGACTCCGTCCTGCTGGCCCTGCTGCTGCCTCTGCTCCTGCAGTCGTTTCTGTCTCTGGCGGTCCTGGTTCCTGGTCAGTATTCCTGTCATGCTCATCCTCGGACCAGGGAGGTTAAACTGGTAGCCCAGTTTGATCAAGGTGTAGTTTTCCCTCAGAATCTTAACCATCTCCATCTCTACCTGCAGGGGTCAGTTTGTACAAGGGAGTACAGTATTACACCTTACATTTATGCAGGTGGACAAGAGGAATGTCTTCCTTGTTGGGGTGAGAGAATGAAACCAACCTGTCCTCCACACATGTGTCTCTGGTTGTGGAATCGAAGCTCAGTCAGCGTGTTATTTCCTGGAAGTGCTTGAACTAGTGCCATTACCCCCTTTCCAGTCACATAGTTGGACTCTATATTGAGACTGATGATCGACGAGTTCTCCTTCAGCATCTTAGCAATGGCCAGAGCCACAGGGTCATCAGCCCGAGTGTTGGCAAGACTAAAGACCCGCACGTGTGTGTTGGATCTCAGTGCTTCAGCAAATCGGATGAGGGTTTCCTAAGAAAGGAGTTACAGAACATTTGGCAATCACTCAGTGGAACAATAACAGCCAACAATATCTCGAGTCCCTCTTTGCTACCATAAAGTTAACCACAGTATGATGACAAGAGAACAGTAAGAAACTTTTTTGATGTTGAATTAGGGCATCATGTTATTGTCTATTTTCCCGTCATATGAAATGTTTGCACCAAATATGTAGCTAGTCTCTCTCTTACATAACCCTGGCAATATGCCTGACTCTAAAAATAATCTGGCATTCGATCAAAATTTACTCAGCTGAGAGCAGGATGCTAGTAAGCTAGAGGTTAACATGTCTGCCACTGCCCAAACTTTACCGCACTTCAAAACCAATAGCAAACAAAATGTTTAGTGTTAAGTTAGGCCATGAGAAAATGGTTGGTATTTGGTGAAATATTGATTCAAATTGCAAATCTTGAGCCAACTCTTAACATTTTGTGTCAGCTGACCACAATTGAACATATAGGCCTGTTTTACTGCCTTGATTACACATATTGCTCATGTAAAACAAACTTTTACATCAGCAGCATCACAACATAATAAAAATGTAGATTTTGTGGTTTTCTAATCCTGGAAAGAGCCAATACCATTTAAAGTGTTTTCCAATGCCCATATCACCAAAATGTGCACCTACTTCAACACTCAAATCTAACTGATGTATCTCATTAAGGTCTAACACTCCACATTGATGTACTTAGGGTTCAGGATCAGATGAGTTGTGCATTTTACTAACTTACTACTAAACTTTATTACTGATTACATCTATTAATAGAGTTAGCCAGCTAAAATAGATTATAGTCTGGCTGATTAACAATCCCTTAAAGTGACATGTAGAGACATACAGTATAAGATGCATCCAAGAGCTTCAGTGTGGGTAAAAGTATACTCAACAGGTAAGAAGGAAAAATGTCTTGTAATTTATATTTTGGCAGGGGATATGGGGTCATGTACTAAGAGATTTTCTGTATCTGTTTTCATACCTGTGAGATGTCATCAATGTTGTTAAGATTAACTTCTGTGAGTTCAGGGTCATTGTTAATGGCTCGTTGGAGAGCATCATCAACAACGATTGGGTTTCCGCTCACGTTGGGGTCAACAGGTGGAGGGGGAGGAGTCAGTCTCATAGGCTCCACCCTCTGAGGCTTTAGCAACTTTGGGATGTCGGCCCGTGATGTCAGTGGCCCAGAATCCTTTGAGGGTTCAGGCTTTGTTTTATTATCTTGTTGCTCCTCTTCCTCCTCGTCCTCCTCTTCTGTCACTGCTTCCTCCTCTTCCTCGCTCTCCTCCTCCTCTTCATCCTCCTCCTCCTCCTTCTCTTCTTCTTCTTCTTCTTCTTCTTCTTCTTCTTCTTCTTCTTCTTCTTCTTCTTCTTCTTCTTCTTCTTCTTCTTCTTCTTCTTCCTCCTTTTGTTTCTCGTGCTTTTTCTGCTTTTTCTCATTTTTGTCATCTTTTTCATCCTCTGCTTCGCTGTTTCTCTCTGTCACGTTTTCCTCCTCTTCTTCCTCATCCTGTGTTACAATAAAATTATACAGGAATGAAAGAGAATTTGCTTTTCTTTAAAACTTATGTAACTTTTATATTCTAAGGTTAATGCAGAGGGTTTAAGGCAACTAAAGACAAATGATCATTTTGTAATGTTTCCCCCTCTTTTTGGTAGTTCAGATTACCTCATACCAGTGCCATCTAATAAAACTTCAAACAAACAAGCTTTGCCTATGGCGCATTTCACAAATGATAAGAAAATCTGATTAAATGTCACCACTGACCGGTTTGGGACTTCCTCCGCCAATCTCATCCTCGAGAATTTTACGTGTCTCGTTTTCCCAATACTTCATGAGGGCCTCTCTGCTGAACGTGCCTGTTGGGGTTTTGTCTGTCTGGTCTCTCTGTCTGAGTCCTATGGGCACATTGGCATCAGGGTCGATATCCACCAGCTCTTTTTCCAACTCAGCCAGCTCCTCAGGGCTAAGGGAAGCCAGCAGCTCATCCTCGTCGACATCTTCATACTTACTCAGCTCTCGACGGTACCCAAAACAACTCATGGCCAAAGTGTGATTAGCACAGTCCAGTCAGAGACAGTTAATTATCACAGAGAGAGAGAGAGATTCCAACAAAAGACAAGGTCCACTGTGAGGTCGCTGGATAGCCAAGGACATAAAGGGTCATTGGAAATTCAGAGTCCTATTGAGGTGATCCTTTCCAGGCGACGGTGTTTGAACGTATTGGGTCCAGTCAAAGTGTGCTCCTGATGAAAGCTTGCTCCAGTCTGAACCAGATCTCTCCTGCCTGGCTGTATCACTGCAAAGGAGAGTGTAAGTGAGTGTGCCGGTGTCCTCGCCTGTCTAATCTCCCCAGCTGCTGTTTGGGCCTTAAGAATGGGATCACAGGGGAGCTTCCAAAGTGTGGGCCCCATGATGCAGCGTCTTTTTTTGGGAGGCAGCACTCTGAGAGACAGAGCCACAAAAAGCATGTGAGCTCAGAGACTGCGTGTCCTGTCAACGTAGCAGTGTATCACCAATGCCTGAGTGGCTTTGTTCATAGCTAAAAAAGACCAACTGGACCCAACAGATACACAGAATGAGAAAGACAAACAGAGATAATATATCACTCAAAAAAGTTTCTCAATCCCTGATTGTCCTTAGGCAGAGAGGTGTTAAGGCATCCTCCTATGTTATAGTAAGTAAATCAACATAACTGCCATAGCCATAGCTGCCATTTTTTTAATTGATTAAAAGGTGTGAGATCAGTATGATTATAATAGACTAATGCACTGTAATACTGTTATGGTTCTGCTCTAGTCTTGTTATATGTTCCTTAGCTGCCATTATCTCAGAGCCTCAGCTTTTCCTCCTGGTGACGTTAAGTCTCGAGTAAGTGGTAGTGGAGAAGGACACATTTTTTATGTTAAGATGAACTACTGTTTGATCTTGATGAAAATGAATCGACAGTATTAGGGCAAGGGAGATTTTTGTTGTTCCTTATGCTGGTTTCACTTGTATGGTTGAAATTTTAAAATATGAGTGTGAGACATATTGAAGAGAGGATTTTGTTTCTGGGTTTTTGGTTTACTCTGTTTTTTCTCGTATTCCCAGCCTGCTATTCCCATCACACTTTCCCTCCACACCTGCTCTGCATTAGCCCTGTCAACCCTGTGTTTGACTGCTGAACTCTGAAAGTAATCTATCAGTAATTCTGTCTCTGCATTTGGGTCCACCAGCTCTGCTACCTGTGATAAATACCAAAGCGGGCTGCAGAATTTGATACATGGGAACAAATAGCTGTTGCATCATAGGATTTTTCCTGGATAAAGTTGATCTCACAAACTGGTTCATGACAGTTTTGTTTTTCTTTTAGATCCATGTCTAGATTGAGCAGATGTATTCTTAACTGAATGTAAATCAGCATTGAGATTACACCTGTATTTCTCACACACATAAACATACAGCGACAACATATTCTCCCACATGCAGGCACACCATCAACATCATCACTCTAAATGCCTCTGAGTTTGGCACAGACAACATAATGGAAGAACAGGAATTATGCTGATATTATTAAGGGCTTATAAAGCTCATGGCTCTGTTTGTCATAATCTGTTGTTGCCTGATGAGTTGTGTTTACACTACTGCAAGGCCCAGTGCAGCACAGTTACATTTAAATACAACAGCAGAACAAGATTGTTTTTCATTTTATACATATTTTTTGTCTCTGTTTGTTGGATTTGAAAATGTCTTTGGTTTTGGCTTTCTTCTACTTCTTCTTCATCATCATCATCATCATCATCATCATCATCATCATCATCATCATCATCATCATCATCATCATCATCATCATCATCATCATCATCATCATATGTGAATATTTGAAAAAGTCTGTCATGTGTATGTTATTTATGACATGATCACATCACTGCTTTAAGTTTCTAAAATATTTATTACAAAAAATATATTCTAAAAGAATCCATGTGCAACATTTAAGCAACAATACTGTGATTTCTTTACTTTTCTTTTTTTTTAAAACTCTTATGGCTTTAATTGAAGCCAGCACAAAGTGTCCACCCACACAGGCGTTTTCATTTATTCATCCTTATTAGATCTCTACACTGAGCTTCTTTGATGTTGCCTGTGCATTTTGCTTGATCGACATCTGTTTGCCGCTGGTTGGGCAGCAGAACTTAATTATATAATTCAACTTTAACCTGAGCAGAGGTCAAATCACCCAGAAGTGAAAACATGTGGGTGTGCACGACCGTCTATTGAGTACAAAACGTACATGCATTGTATCTGAAATGTTTGCAATGCAGTCAAGAAAATAAAAAATATTGTGCCAATGTTGCAACAGACATGATTAAAGAGAGACAGAAATATTTTTTTCCAATATGATTTTTGCCCAAAGCATAATATACTACATCTGTCCAGACAAGAAAGAGAAGACAATTTTCATTAAAAAAATTAAAAAAAAAAAAAAAAAAGGAAATGAAATACTGATGCTGAAGTAGATTCCTGATTAAAAGAATCCAATCAAATGGTCTGAGCCTGTGTATTCACAAGACAGGTCACAGTCACAATGCACACACTGCTGGCGGAGGCAATCTGACTCATAATGTATAAAACTGAACATGTGCAACACAAAGGAACTCTCAACTCTACATGAACCCTGGTCGTTTGATAAAAATGACTAGTGCTTTTTTCATTATTTGTGTTCCAATTACACAGCTAAACCTTAAAGTGTTTAACCTATTCTTCATGTAATGGATACATTATTTCTTAAATCCAAAGCAGAGGGTTGGAAGTTTTACTCAGTATCTCAGAAATCTCATCCCACTCTGGTCTCCTCTCCCTGTATGAGGTTTGAACAGATGCTGACATGGCTGACGTAGTCCAGGAGCATCCTCACCACACTGCCGACCAGATCTGTCAGCCACGACACTGACACAAATTCACAGAACTGACAGAGACAGAAAAGAGTGATGTAAGTCAGGTCATTGGTTGATTTATTATTTTTTAACTGACTGACTGAGGACATGCATCTGCCCCAATTAGTTCTTACTGAAATGACGTTTGGTTGCCTGTAAATCTGGTAGGCTTGGTCATGGAGGTCAGTCCAGGTAGGATCTATTTCTTCACTGTTACCATGGTAACATTGGAAACACCTATGAAAGATAGTGTTGCAGAATGTGATTATAAAAGGTTTGACCTTTTAATTTGAATGGTTAAATTCAAATGGGATAGTTGTCCAAATTTACTGAGAACATTTACTGAAATGTTTGACCATTGTAATGTCTTAATTAATCTTAAATAACTTAAGATGCATTGCTACCCCTGTACCACCAGTCACAAAGATTAGAAAGGATCTTGATTTGTCTCTAAAGTATGTGGAGTGACTGATTCCAGGCAGAGGATACAGTAACTCCGGGAGCTGTTTGGGTCAGTTCGGGACCTTTTTGTTCTCAGTATCAGGATATAAGAAAAGACTTTGTGAAAGATTTGTGGGCAAAAAAATGAAAAAAATGACAGGGCTGGGGGTGTTGAAAAATGGGGAAGGGTGGGCGATTGTCCCAAACATTGCTAAAAGGGGCCAGGGGGGCGGGCTGAGTGAGAAAGGAACAAAATCAAGCACAGTTGGGGTGTCCTGTGAAAATTGTGAAGGATTTTCCAAAGTGGGCAAAAATTGAAAAAAACGACAGGGCCGGTAGTGTCGAAAAAGTCAAAAATGGGGAAGGGTGGGCGATTGTCCCAAACCTTGCTAAAAAGGGCCAGGGGGGCGGGCTGAGTGAGAAATGAGTAAAATCAAGTACAGTTGGGGCATTGTGTGAAAATTGTGAAAGATTTTCCAAACCGGGCAAAAATTGAAAAAAACAACAGGGCCGGTAGTGTCGAAAAAGTCAAATATGGGGAAGGGTGGGCGATTGTCCCAAACCTTGCTAAAAAGGGCCAGGGGGGCGGGCTGAGTGAGAAAGGAACAAAATCAAGCACAGTTGGGGTGTTCTGTGAAAATTGTGAAGGATTTTCCAAAGTGGGCAAAAATTGAAAAAAACGACAGGGCCGGTAGTGTCGAAAAAGTCAAAAATGGGGAAGGGTGGGCGATTGTCCTAAACCTTGCTAAAAGGGGCCAGGGGGGCGGGCTGAGTGAGAAAGGAGCAAAATCAAGCACAGTTGGGGCATTGTGTGAAAATTGTGAAGGATTTTCCAAACCGGGCAAAAATTTAAAAGAACGACAGGGCCGGTAGTGTCGAAAAAGTCAAAAATGGGGAAGGGTGGACGATTGTCCCAAACCTTGCTAAAAAGGGCCAGGGGGGCAGGCTGAGTGAGAAATGAGTAAAATCAAGTACAGTTGGGGCGTTCTAAGAAAATTGTGAAGGATTTTCCAAAGTGGGCAAAAATTGAAAAAAACGACAGAGCCAGTAGTGTCGAAAAAGTCAAAAATGGGGAAGGGTGGGCGATTGTCCCAAACATTGCTAAAAAGGGCCAGGGGGGCAGGCTGAGTGAGAAATGAGTAAAATCAAGTACAGTTGGGGCGTTCTAAGAAAATTGTGAAGGATTTTCCAAAGTGGGCAAAAATTGAAAAAAACGACAGAGCCAGTAGTGTCGAAAAAGTCAAAAATGGGGAAGGGTGGGCGATTGTCCCAAACCTTGCTAAAAAGGGCCAGGGGGGCGGGCTGAGTGAGAAAGGAGCAAAATCAATCACAGTTGGGGCGTTCTGTGGAAATTGTGAAGGAATTCCAAAGTGGGCAAAAATTGAAAAAAATGACAGGGCCAGTAGTGTCAAAAAAGTCAAAAATGGGGAAGGGTGGGCGATTGTCCCAAACCTTCCTAAAAGGGGCCAGGGGACGGGCTGAGTGAGAAAGGAGCAAAATCAAGCACAGTTGGGGCGTTATGTGAAAATTGTGAAGGATTTTCCAAAGTGGGCAAAAGTGTGATACCCTTCCACATTTCCACGAACTAACTGGTGTGTGAAGGTAAAGGTAAACGAAAAAGACATTAGACCCTATAGCACCTACCTGCAACTCAGCAGTGCTGGCTCTCCCTGCATCACCCTCACCACTGTTAGCTTCCAGCTGAACTTCATCTGATCTCTAATATGAAAGCAGTGGACATGAATAAGGTATAGAAAAATACTGATGGGAATATCAAGAACAAGCGAAAAACACACAGACAGACTGACTCCTTTCTAGGTGTGGGAGATGTGTAACGTTACTCGTTTTCAAGTAACATGGGTTAAGTTCATAGAAAAATCATGTTATTTTACAACCATACTGTATGTAGTGTCAAATCGCTTTTGGAAAGTCCGCCATATTTTTGCCAACCAACCTTGGCTAGTAACGTTAAAAGTAACATTTACCTAGAAGAGTGTACTAGTTGTTGAATCACAACATTAGCTTAACATCAACAAGTCTAATGTTAGACAGAAAATATAATTATCCTTCTCGACAAAATCATTACCAACTCATATTTCCTTTTTCTTTTCTTCCCCATGAGAAAGAAATCACACTGCAAATTTGAAATCGCTAATTTAACTCCCTCAGAGTTGAAATTAACACTGACCCAGTGTTTATATGGGAACCACTGGTTCAGAGTTAAATTAACACTTTTAATAGTGTTGAGATTGAGAACACTATCACAGTGTTACTTAACAAACTTTAATAGTGTAAAATATTGACACCAATATGGATCATTTTAGATGAATTAACACTACAGCAGTGTTACTTCAAACTCTTATAGTGTAACATTTTGACACCAATAGCCTATGGATAATTTTAGATGAATTAACACTACAGTATTGTTACTTCACAAACCAAGTGTAAATTATTACATCATATATGGCTCACTGGTATTAACAGTTAAAATGTACATGAAAGAATCCCTCCAAAAATGACTATCAAAAATATTTATTGTCCATTAACTTTTATAATGCAACTGTCTGGCACAACATAAAAGTTACAATCTGCACCGTAAGACACTTGGATATCAAAGGGATTGAAGTATCTCAAGTAATCAGGTCTGACTACTGAAACATTATCCACCATTTCAACAACATGAAAAGCATGGAACTGTTCTACAATTTCAGTCTCCATTTGAGATACTAAAAAATAAATGTCACCTTTGAGACAGATGCAAAGAATCTTATTTAGCACTGGCATCTCATTGACAAAATCTTTGCAAACAACAAGACCAGAGTGAAACTCAATGCCATTTTGTTTAACCCAAGTTGTAACACTTATTCCACTTGAAATATCTATCTGAAAATAATCTGCTATCACATCACCATGTTCAACATCAGTCAGTATTTTAGATGAACGGGCGTTTCTTAACTTCCGGGTTTTCCGTGGTTGGCACGACTGTTTCCGGTTACTGCGGTCACGCTATCTACATTTCAAAACTCGAGTGCCAGTCTACATCGCTTGTACGGTAAAGCGTGTGAGGCTTCATGGTGCATTCAAGTGCACCTCGTTGAGGCTTAATGATGCATTCGTGTGCACCTCGTAAACGCAGAAGTTGCTTTTTATTCTTTCATTTTTTGTAATACAGTCATCTGTCATGGTCTGCATAGTCACATTATAAAAGATCATGTCCCCAGGTACATCTGTGTATATTTTGAAGTCCTTTGACTGTACCATTTTCTAATAATCCTATGCTGAAATCATACCCAATACACATTGTATGGCTACATAAGCGTTTTTTAAAAATTCATTAAAAAAAATGATCAAATAGTTTTCTGCAAACTCCACTGCATTCTTGTTCTACATCTCCCTAAGTATATCTGTGTATAGTTTGAAGTCCTTTGACTGTACCATTTTCTAATAATCCTATGCTGAAATCATACCCAATACACACTGTATGGCTAAACAAGCAGTTTTTAAAAATTAATTAAAATAAATTATCAAATTGTTTTCAGCAAACTCCACTGCATTCTTGTTCGACATGCCCCCAGGTATCTCTGTGTATAGTTAGAAGTATCAAAGTATCTCTATGTGGTCCACAGCACACAAGAAGGCACTTCAAAGGGTCATCAAAACTGCCCAAAAAATCATCGGCCACCCTCTCCCTTCCCTGGAAGACCTCTACAACACTCGCTGTCTTAAGAGGGCACGCAGCATCTTGAAAGATAGCACACACCCAGGACACCATGTGTTTAAGCTGCTGCTCTTTTGGGCAGTTTTGATGACCCTTTGAAATGCCTTCTTGTGTGCTGTGGTGCAGCTGGCGAACTACAAAGAGATACAGTAGGTGAGCACACTCTCAATGGAACAGTGGTAGAAAACTGTCAGCAGCTCCCTCTTTAGGTTGACACTTCTGAGGATCCTCAGAAAGTGGAGGCGTTGTTGGGCCTTCTTCACAACCTCCAAGGTATTAGTGCTCCATTTGAGGTCTGCATCTATGTGCACACCGAGGTACTTATAGCTGGACACCCTCTCCACGACCTCCCCGTTGATGTAGATGGACTGAAGAACGGGCTTCCTCCTTCTGTAATCCACGATCAGTTCTTTGGTTTTTGATGTGTTGAGGACCAAATTGTTTTCAGCACACCACCCCACCAACCTCTGGATTTCAGTCCTGTATGGCGTCTCATCCCCTTCAAAGATGAGTCCCACCAGTGTGGTGTCGTCAGCAAACTTAACGACGACGTTGCTTGGGTGGGTGCAGACACAGTCATATGTGTACAGAGTGTACAGAAGAGGGCTGTTGTACATGTTGCTTTATAGTTGTCACATCCACTGTTGCTCTGAAGTCTGGATCTGCCACTGTCCATGGTGCTAAAGCTCCACAACGGCACATCATTCCAACTCTAGGCAGTAATCAGATCATTAGAAGATGGTACAGTAAAATAACTTCTAAATATACACAGAGATACCTGGGGACATGTAGAACAGGAATGCAGTGGAGTTATACAATGTGTATTGGGTATGATTTCAGCATAGAATTATTAGAAAATAGTACAGTCAAAGGACTTCAAACTATACACAGAGATACTTAGGGAGATGTAGAACAAGAATGCAGTGGAGTTTGCTGAAAACAATTTGAAATTTTTTTTAAATTAATTTTAAAAAACTGCTTGTTTAGCCATACAATGTGTATTGGGTATGATTTCATTTTGTGATTATTAGAAAACGGTACAGTCAAAGGACTTCAAAATATACACTGATTTTTTTATAATGTGACTATGCAGACTATGACTGTATTACAAAAAATGAAAGAATAATAAGCAACTTCTGAGTTTACGAGGTGCCATGAATGCACCATAAAGCCTTAACGAGGTGTACTTGAATGCACCATGAAGCCTCACACGCTTTACCGTACAAGCGATGTAGACAGGCACTCGAGTTTTGAAGTGTAGATAGCGTGACCGCAGTAGAATAGACCCTGTTGTTTGGAGATCTTACTAAATATTTTTTTTTATAATTTTTTGGTTAAATAGATACTGGCAAATCTGTTTAACCATCTGCAACACATGGTCAATTCTAGTGCTGAAAAATGAATTGACTAGAAAATGAAAGGGCAGCACTATTATCAGTGAATTATTCAAGTTATTTATTAAAAGGGGAAACATTCACTGGTTCCTGTAAGTTCTTATACATTTTTTGGACTTTGGACTGTCATTGTAACAAAACAACCAAACATAAGCTTTCCCCTTTTTGTGGGAAATGTGACATTTTTTTCACCTTTTCCTGACATTTTATGAATTATAAATGATTAATGGATCTATTGTAGAAATAATGTGAGAGTAAAAACATCACAGAGAACCATAAAATACTAAGAAGCCCTTAAAATGACTACAGTAAATCACCATGAACCACTAGTTTTTATGTCCATAGACTGATACATTAAGGTTGTAGTTTTACTGAGTGACCATGTGATGGTGTGATTGTGTTAGTCTGAGAGGTAAAACTTTACACTACACATTGTTATGTAACTGAAAGAAATGCTTCGTCAGCATAAACCGTCTGCAGATGATATGACTGACTTTATAAACAAGGTCATGATCTTTCATTACTGTCAAAGCAGATTGTCTAAACACTGATCAGAGGGTTAGGGATAGATAGATAGATAGATAGATAGATAGATAGATAGATAGATAGATAGATAGATAGATAGATAGATAGATAGATAGATAGATAGATAGATAGATAGATAGATAGATAGATAGATAGATAGATACTACAGCCACACATAACATCACATATTACTAAAAATACCAAAAAGTTGTACTAATAAAACAAATATAAGCATATATGTTATGTATGTATATAAATATATAATAATAAAATACTATAAAAAATTATAAAAAGTATAAAAAGAAAAGCAGCACATTTATATTTGTATACTTGTGTTCATAGATGCAATAAGGACTAATATCTGAATGTGTACATTCAGAAAAACTTCAAAATGTTTCTATACTTTAGTTCCAACAACAATTTAAAACAAATCTAACATTTATAATCATTATTATCATTAATTTATAGATTGTCAAAAAGAAGGTGAAAATACCCGTAAAATAAACTTTCCTTAAGCTCAAGGTGACAATTTCAAATGATTTAATTACTTTAACTACATATTAAATTACATAAACTGTTCTGCTGATGATCACAATTGTTGATTAGTTTTTGTTTGATCAAGTTATTGATTTAATCTCAGCTCTAATTTTAAATTTCACAGAATATAATCCAAATGGCAGCATGTGTTTGACAGCTAATAATATTATTATTTCTTTACTGTAAGGATCAATGATGTAACCCAGAGTCAGTTGGTGTAACCAGTATTTTTTTCATAAAAATGGTTTTGACCATTGGTTTTTAACAAATTTTACATCATTTGTCAAAACTTATTTAGATAAAATGTTTTTTTTTAAGAGATGTCCTGCTCAATATTCACAAAATACATTAAAATTTAAATGTAGAAATAGTCCAAAATGTTTTCTTTTCATTTGATGTTTAAAAATGTAGTAATTATTAGTATAAGTCCACTACATTACACTGTAGGTGGATAAAATATTTAATATTTATTCTTCTTTTGTGGTTACACCATTTGACATTTTTAGGAGCATTCAGTCTTACTTTTGGTAAAAAAAAATGGTGCAAATGTCACTTCAAATGATGATTTTTAAAGATATTTAAATTGCTCATCTTGCCAACTGACCCATAATCACTGACCCATAAATCAATCATCCTCTCAGTCTCAAGTGTTGTTGGATCAATCCGGAGCTATTTTAAGCTTTTCTCTAATATTTATCCTCTCACATATGCAAACGTTCCCCACTGGCGAACCAAAAAATAACACAACTGAGCTGTAAGATTTCAAAGCGACTTCCTGGTGCTTCTCGAGCACTTCTTTAAGGCTCCTCTTATCAGGGATTTGTCATCCTATTTGCACAAGTCTTCACAGCGTAGACAACAAACATCTTCACCAGGCGTCAGACGCAGGATGTTGTTGTTGTTCTTCTCATCCTGCAAAGCTCTCGACAGCGACACGTCTTTGAAGCCATCGTCTGCTCATTTAGACAGAAAGATGCACAGAAACAGCACGAGAGCAGACAGCTGGATGATGCTGCCTTTAAACTCTGATTATAATGTCAGTATTCTCAGTATAACTCAATTAGTCACTAATTGTTATTTTTTCATCAAGATACACAAGATGGATAGATGAATTGACTCACTTCTCGCTGTTAATATATAATTGATAAGATAGAAGTCAATGTAAATGTAATAATATGTGTATAATAGGTCAATTTAATAATTTGGATGCACATAAACTTAGCCATTCTTGTCCAAAAAGTCTTGTTTTGTTTTTGTTTTTTTGGGGGGGGGGGGGGGGGGAATTACCCCAAGGTGACTTTTTCAAATAGCTTTTTTTCATCCAAAGCTTTAAAATGTTTAATTTACAATGATAGAAAACCGAAAAAAGCTGCAAATTGTTATATTTGAGAAGCTTGAATTAGTGTTTTTTTTTACATTATGGCTTGATAAATGACTGATTAATATATTATCAAAATTGAGGGTGATTTTATTCTTTGACCCATTTTTATTGGCAGTAGCGTCAATTTTCCTTTGTTATCTGTTATATTATATTGTAGAAACTAAATGTTTAGTGATCTAAGTGTAGGATTAATGTAGTTTCAGATGCTCAGGCTTTGTGGAAATCTAATTTATAAGAATATCTAACACATTTACATTTAAAAACAACAACACAGTCATCCAGTATTGTGCATCTTACCTCAATACTTAATATTTCTCTAAATTCTTCACTTTTCAGCTGAGTTTCCGCAACTTATTAGTGGAAAAAGGCTAACAACAGTAACCAAAACCCCTGTGGAAATAAATCTTAGTAGGATATACAAGCCTGACAGTTTCCAACCACAAGTTGATGATACGACGTCCAAATTTAACAACCAGTCAAAAGACAAAAAAACGATTCATTTTCACCCCAACTCATTTTATTAAGCAAAGTATCAGAACGTTTTGCAATTAGTCGCTTAACAAAACACAAAGATAATCGAGGGAATGTAATGAACAGTTTTTAAGACAATACAATATAAAACCAGAGTATGAGGAATGATAGGGAATGTGACTGATTAAATGTTGAAATTTGTGACGATGTAGTGTGTTAGCGTGTGTGTGTGTGTGTGTGTGTGTGTGTGTGTGTGTGTGTGTGTGTGTGTGTGTGTGTGCCAGATGACTGTACGCCAGTGGAACTGCCGGTAGCTGAACAGTAGTTGATATGACAGTGTTTGAGAATAATAAGACATAATGAAGTAAAGCTTTGTACTGAAACTAGTTCACATCCGTCTCTTGACTGCATGTGCTCCAGATGTTGTAACTACAGTACGGCAATTTAAAAAAAACCCAACAAAACAAAAACATGTTATCTATGGTTACATAGCAAAATCTGATGACTTAAAGCCATCAAACAAACAAAAAATATATATATTATTAGCCCTCACAAATTAGCTCTCTATTCCTGGAGTCTCTAATCAGGCTTGTAATTTCACAAAAAAACTACACTGGCCTCAAATATGTGTGGAAACCCATTGTACTGTACTTCACATGTGGAAGAGAAATGCACAACAGTTGAAAAAAATGTCACTGAAATTGAGCAAAAAACAAACAAAAAAAAAGGTTAATAAACGATAAAACCCAGCTCTTTCTACAATGGAGGTGCTTCACGATTGAAATGGGAAAAAAAATTAAAAAATTCATAACTCGCAGTGACCAAAGTTCAAATCACTGCTTTTTTTCCTAAAATTTATAATCATTGGACGCTGTAATTTATTTCTCCTCTCTTTAAAAAATAAACGAGCATATAGAGTAAAATCGACCTCTAATGTAAATATCTGGAAGTAACACATATATAAAAAAATAAAGATGGAAAATAAATTTCAGGAGGATAATCTCCTACTACTGACTCATCAGCATATTAACACAAAAAAGAAAAAAAAATCCACTGTACATATCAGACTCTAAAAGAGATATATATATATATATATATATATATATATATATATATATATATATATATATATATATATATATATATATATATATATATATATATATATATACTGTCACCTCTTGTTAATGATTTACATCCAAAAATAAAATAAAATCTTCAGTCAGTTTTTAGTTTTATTGTTTTTTTTTCTCTTTCTCTCTTTTTTCAAAGTGATCAGTAAAAACGTCAGAGGCTGGTGCGTCCTGCAACGTTACGATGCAGTGTGACAGTCGGTACTTTCACACGTAGAGAAACAAGGAAACGGCAGAGCAGAAAGAAAGAAAATCAGGATCCTAACAAAAAGTAGGACTACTGCTCACCTTTTTACCACAGTGTCAGTGACTACACTTCAGTATTTTTTTTTTTTTTTTTTTTTTTTTTTTTTACAGTGTCTCGCCTTTATTTTATTCATTTTTTAAATCATCCAATCACAGCAGCATGGACTCCTGCAGGGCGAACGCCTCCTGTGCGTGCCTGTAGTGTGGTCCACCGAACAGCTGGGGGAGCTGTTGCCTTATGACAGGCTGCTGCTGCTCCTGTAACTGTGTCCTGTAGTGGAGCAGGCTGTTGGGGTTCGGGGGGAACGTGAACTCCTGCACGGGAGACATTTGGGCTCGCTGGAAGCTAGGCGAGCGGGGCATCCCACCTGGGGATTGAGGGAGTAGCTCGTCTTCCGGCGGCCATGCGATCCCGTCTATAGCTCGCCGTTGCCCCACTGCTTCCTGTTGGAGGTACTGCATGTTCGGATCGCCTCTCCTATGTCCCTCGAACCTGTAGTCCGGGGCGTTGTACACCTGCGTGGCGGAGGTGAGCTGTTGCAGGTAGATCGGGGTGGACCTCCCCTGGGTGTCGAGCTGCTGCAGGGAATGCTCCGGGGGAGGCCTGGTGTTTCGGAGGTTGTGGGTGGAGGGGCCGGGTGGCGGCTGCCTGCGGTAGGTGGCGAAGGAGTTGTTCATGAGCGCCTTCTCAGGGGAGAGGCTGTTGGGGTGCCGCTGGGTGGTGGCGTACGCGTGTTCCCTGTACCCCATGTTGGACGGCGACGAAAATTGGGAGGTCGGAGCATAGTGTCTGTCGTCGCCTCTGGGGTCCAGGCTCACGCTGTATGCCGGATGGAAGATGGGGACCTCGGTAGTCGTCCTACCAGGGGAGTGCTGCTGCGGAGGGGTGTGGTACTGGTTGTGGCTGCCATGGTAACCGGCCTGGACCCCTGCTGGCTTGTTGAGGGAAAACGGAGGAAGGCTGTGTTTGGCCGACCTGGGCCCTGATGCGACGGAGACGACACTTCCACCCAAGCTAGGTCCACGGTTCGGGCTGCTCTGATGGAGGGACGATACGCTGAAGGGGGTTTCACTGCGAGGGGTCCTCATTCTGGACGGAGGTCTCTCAAGTTCAAGGATCTCGAAATCCTGCTCTGGCACTCCCGGCACGTTGTCATACTGGGAGGCATTGGAGCCACGGTTGGAGCCGGGGACGAAGCCCTTGGAGCGCGGTCGGCGGTGAGGCATTGCGGTGTCGCCTGGACTGGAAGGGACCGGCGACGCCCCTCGGCTCAGGTGCGTCTCGCGAGCCGCCGCCGCTTTCACAGCTTCCAGCTTGGTCTCGGAGGGTTTGAACCAGCGGGGAGTGATCTCTTTGTGAGAGCTGGAGGCCGCGTTGGAGTTGTGGTTGGCGGTGGCATGACTCTGAGACTTCCCTCTGTCTACCGGGGTCAGCTGGGGTATAGCGGTGGGGGCTGAGGATGGAGTTGACCCCCTCTCAGGCGTGGTGGAGGTGGACTGCCTTTGATGATCATTGGGGATCTCACCCGATCCCCTGGAGCGAACATCCCTCCTGTCGGCTTTGTGGTGGCGGAACGGTTTATCCAGCGAGTCCCGGCGTGACCTGCTCGGGGGGCGACTGTCCGACCGATGGCGTTCCGGTACAGGACTTGGCCCCCTGGGAGGTTCAGCTGGTTCGGCGTGGCTCTGCCCGTTACCCACGTGGTTCACCACTGACGCCAGCTCAGGAGGAAGCTGCCCTAGAGGCTTCTTGGGGAACTCTGCGTCTTCACCTGCCAGATTAGAACAAGAGAAACACACATGAGACCAACGCTGAGAAACACAAAACAGTTAAACGTTGATGGTTGAACAAACTGTGGTGGTGTTGATTCACATCGGATGAGGAGTCACAACGGAGGGGGGCGGGGGGGAAATGGATTCATGCAAAAAACCCACTGCCATCGAGAGGTAAAAATAAAGGAGAATTACATTTACGACGACACATAATCTTGACAGGCAAAGAGCAAGAGGACAGAGAGAAAAAAACAAAACATCAGAGAGATATTCAGGTTGATATTCATTCCAGGGCTCAATTAAGGAAGTGACACTCAATTGAAATTATGAGTTTCACCCCATTTCATTAATCTGTACTTAGCTGTTGCGGTAGACCTGGATTTGAAAGGTCATACAGAAATAGTTCTTGATTAATGAACCTTGTTAAATGTAATGTAAGACTTGTAAGAACAAGCGTTAAAAACCACAGAAAATATCCCTTCAGTTTCTACTTCTACTGTTCTTAAATACTATTCAACAACCTCCACGTTAGAAGTTATGACAATAATACTTTCATTTACTGATTTACAGGTTGACAAGATGAGCAATTCAAAAATATCTTTTAAAAATTGTCTTAAAAGCAGCATCAGGTTTGTTAAAATGTACATTTTGTATTTTTGTTGGTTTTCCATTTTGACTGAATGCTCCTGAAAATGTCAAATGGTGTAACCACAAAATAATGATAAATACTAAATATTTTATCCACCTACGATGTATTTAAGTGGACTTATACTAAGGCTGCTCAATTAATCAAAATTTGATCGTGATTACGATTTTGGGGCCAAACGATCTCAAAACAGAGATTTTTTGTCATTTTCCTGCAAAAAGCCGCGCTGTGTGTTGCGTTAAGCTGCAGATAAAAGGCTGCTTGCTTGGAGAGAAAAATTAAGAAATGCAGCATGTTTCTAAAGTAAAAAAAAAAAAATTGTTTTAAAAATCATGATTTCAATTTTGACCCAAATAATCGGGATTATGATTTTTTCCATAATCGAGCAGCCCTAACTTATACTAATAATTACTTTCGTTTTTACAACATCAAATGAAAAGAAAGATTTTTAAAGTGGGGACATAGCCTAAAAACAACTATTTTTTCTAAATAAGTTTTGACAAATGATGTAAAATTAGTTATAAAACATAGTGTTGCGTTACTAAAAGTGGATTACATTTATTCCACATGTATTTTCCTGTATAAATGATCAGATTTTTATGGAAAAAATACTGGTTACACCATCTGACACTGGGTTGCATCGCGTCATTGACCCTTACGTCAAGCAGAAAAGAAAATAGAAAAAAAAGAAGTACAATTGTGACAAGAACAAGTTGAAAACAGACACAGTGATGGTGACGCTCGGATGTGTTCGGGGACTGTAAAGGGAAAGTGTGATCAGCAGGCCAGCAGGCAGCAGCTGGAAGAAGAGGAAGTGCTGTGGGGAGTGATCCAGGAAGTGAACTCGTTGGCACCGAATCCACAAACTAAAGTGTCTCTCCGTGACCATGGCCTTTTTTCTCCTGTTCAAATGGGCTTAAAGCAACAAGGAGGGGGGGGGGGGGGGGAATTAAACTACGCTACCTCACCTTCCTCTTCTAGCTCTTCTACGTCAATAATCATCTGAATTAAATCACTTTATGTAGGAATAAAGTGCAAAAACGTGCCTTTAATCCTGTTTTAAAAGTACTACTTCTGCTCTGTCTGTTCTCTTTCAGGAGCTTTCATTCACTAGAGACCATTTTATCCTCATTACAGGTGAGTAAAGTCAAAGTTTGATTGAAAAACCAACATTATGACTCTCTAACTAACCTGATTTGAGTCTGTCTTCTTCCATCTGTCCTCTGAAAGCACCAAAACTAATCGAACCCTGAAAGACCCAATGCAGAGTTACTGTTTGGGTTCATTTGCTATGTCGAGTCAACATTGTTTCCACCTAGTTTTACATGTTTTAAGCGATGTGTTCATGGCTCGGTTAAGATTGAAAAAGAGCTGCTACAGAAAGAAGATTTCACCTAAATCTCAGGGACATTTTGGTTTACGATGCAGCATAAAATTAAATTAAATGGAGTAAAACAGCTTTAAAAAAAAAGGTTTTTAGTGTTATAGCTAACCTTTAAAGTTCGCTACAACTTTTTCATATCGTCTTCAAACATAGAAATACAAACTTTTCTGTAGTATTAATAGAAGGTTTCATAACTTTGGCTAAAAAAAGGTAGAACTTAAATATCTCTTGTAATGGAAATAAATGTTCAAATATTGGAGCTACAACCTGAATTAAGAGGTGAGCAGCGTTACATAAAATATAACTCGCACAGATCTGTCGTAAAGTCTATTTTCAACTTTAAATGTCATAACTTTACAACGTAATAGACGTATTTTATAGATTAATAAACAAACATTCATTTAAACGTTCAGTCACTGTGTGCAAATGATTTCCAAGCAAATAGATTATTATTAAGTCTGTTTCTATGTGTTATTACTTTTACTTTTTATTTAATGTCTCATTGTTAAAGTTCCTCTAAAGTGTACATTATATTGTCCTCCAGCTTCCCTGTTTCGTGACTGAACTGTTCGAGGCCTCCGTTTCAGCGGCTGCTAACAGGAATCACTTTTGTTTGCTTTTTATTTCACACGATTAGAAAAGCAGAAATGATAACAGTGCGGCGAGGCAGCGTTTTATACCAGCAGGTGAGAGAAAATGAAACCTGCTTCACTTTGACTAAAGAAGCTGCTCTCTGACTCACAAATATCTGAAAGGGAAGCAGCATTATAGTGATGATTTAAACTTTATAGATATAAAAACATACATAAGTTTTTCTTGACTTGCCTGAAAGTCTTCAGGGATAAATGTATCATCAGGTTAAAAGCTCAGAAAAGGTTGTTTGATAAGGATCTCCCTCCAAATGTAGTCTTTTTGCTCATAAAAATGCAATATTGAACAAACTTGTCTTATTTTTGTTCTTTTTTTAATGTATTATGTAGCTTTTATGAATTTTTATTAGTTATTAATTCAATATATATGTATATAAGATAAAGATAACAGGTTAATTAATGAGTCAATAATATACATTTCTACAAGATAAAGCTAACTAGTTAATACATAGATGTATTTTATATATGATAATAAGTATGGGTGCATTATATCATATTAATACATGTGTGTTTATAATTGTATGTATTATATAAGACTACATTTATGGGAAAAAATAAGTTAATATATAGAGAAATATTATTTATTAATGGAGAGTGAAGAATAGGTAGGATTAAATAAGTTTTGACTTCTTTCTACTTCTTTTCAGGCATGTATTTGGTTTGTTTTATAACACTTGGTTTATTGATTTCACTGTATTGTAATTTGTTTTAGTTCATTAGTGTCCTGAAGAGCCTAAATGATGACATTTACCTGTAACTAATCTTAGTTTTTTGCTGGTGTTTTGTGATGACAGAAAGAAAAGAAAGAAAGAAACTACACTAGGTTGCAGATTTGTCCCTTCTGGTGTTTGCTCAAAGTTAAATTATACAGCTGTGGTGGTTCGAAAAAAGATAATCTTTAACTCAAATAAGGCCACAGAACCACAAATAAAACACTGTCATTCCTCACAGTTCTACCAATTCAGATACAAAATATGCTAATTAAAAAATCCACCCCTGCACATCAGCAAGAAATGTGGCAGCAGATGGTTATTAAAACAAAAGTCAAACAAAAGCTTCCAGTGTTTAAAGAGAAAGCAGCTCATTATATTGTCATGAACAGACAGCTACAGCTCTGGATCATTTTTATTCTGCTCTGCTTCTCTGTATTAAAGTTGGAAATCTTTAAAATAAATATATAAAGTAAAACAAAAATAGAATACAAAAGGAGGATGTCACATATAAGACTGAAAAAGACTAAAACACAGATAATAAACTGTCTTTACAACCATAGTTTCTACCTTTTTTAAACTCTACTACCAGCTATAAATGAAACCCGAATAAAAATCTGATTAATTTAGGAGTGAAACCTTTTTATAATTCATAATATAAGACTTTATTTGATCTAAAAATCCACTATGTTGATGCAGTAGTTGGTTGAACAATACTACAAGCTCCAGGTTGCAGTGGCGTTATTCCACCACCAGAGGGCGCACTACATCACCTGAAAGACCTTTTTTTTTTTGGAGATGCATTGTTTTATCACATTTAAATCAGAGTATGGGACCAAAGAGAAAGGAAAAAATATACATATAAGACTCCAAAAGAAGCACAGAAGCAAGAACATAGTTAAATATTAAAAGAGGGGGAAGATGTGGGGGAATAGCTTTTAGTGAAAGGGGATTAAAAAAAACCCCGAAGTGCTGCTGGACAGACAGGCGACAGACAGGACGGACTGACGGACTCGAGGGACAGATGGACAGAGAGACATGTAAGAAAAAAAGGGAGGAAGACCAGTCAGGATAGCCCACCGGTTACTGTTGTTGTAGGAGGGGATGTGGCCCCCCCCACTCACCGCCACACTTTTGTTGTTGTTGGCTAACATTGTTCGAAAAGAAGAAGAAGAAGAAGAAGAAGAAGAAGAGGGAGATTATTGAGGAAGATTAGAAACACTCACACACACTGCTAACACATGCTAAAGGACAGCAGGAAGCCGGGTCAGCTGACCTACAGTATGTCGTTATGTGTGTGTGTGTGTGTGTGCAGGTGTGTCATTTACAGCATTTTGATTGGCTGCAATTATTCCCATTAAGTGAGCAGGTCAACATGTTTTCCACAATATTAACCCTTTACATACTGTTCATATTCTGACTCATAATTAGTCTCTACACCAATTCACATTCATACAATATTAATACATGATTGATTAATTCTTAATGAAGTTGCAAACAGAGTGTTTATCTATGGAAAAAAAGACATTTACAATCACTATATTAAGATCCAGGAGAACATTTTATAGAATATGAAGAGTACACAGGTCAAATTTAATAACATTTGCATCTACAATAATACAAATATGATGCATTTTTTTGTATATTCTGTGTCACATTAATAAAATCCCACCTAAAAGAAATGTGTATAAGGTGTGTTTATAGGTTTCAAAAGTGAAAAAAAAAAGGTCAAATTTGAGCCTGAACAATTTGTAAAGGTTCAAAAAAATAATTTCAGACAATATTCAGGCATCGCTTTCTATAAAAAACCCAATGTTATAACTAAGGGAACATTTTTTTGTTTTTTTTAAGACTACTGAGAAAAGGAAAAAAGGACTTAAAACATTTCTTTATAGCAGAATATTTGACTTTTTATTAAACTTGCTGGTTGATGCTTTTATGTTTTTATTTTTTATAATGTTTAAAAAAAATAAATCTGTAGCACTTTTGAGATTTGCTTCAAATGTAAAGTGCATTACAAAATAAAAATGTATAATTATTTTCTTTTTATTAGTTTAATTTCTTGGATTTTAAAACATGTTCACACACCAAAACAAACTAAGTAACATTTTCAGAAGGTATGAACAATTAATAATAGTTTTATTGATATCACAATGTGGCCCACTGCAATTATCACATCACAGGAAGTGCAATTTTTTGTTAAAAAGTTGGGTTAAGATAACATTTAAATGAAATATTGTTGTCCTGCAGAGACGTCTGAAAAAAAACATACTTCAGTGTACGTTGTGTTATTGATTAGAGCTGAAATGATTAGTTGATTGACAGAAAATGTAATTATTAGTCAACTATTTTAATAATTGATTCACCATTTTGAATCATTTTTAAGAGGAAAAACAGCTGAAATTATTTGTTTTCAGCTTCTTAAATGTGAATATTTTCAGTTTTTTTTAGTCCTTTGACAGTAAACTGAATATATTTTTTATACATTTTTTAACAATTTTCGGACTTTTTATAGACCCAACAAGTTATCGATTAGTTGAAAAATAATTGTCAGATTAGTCAGATAGTAAAGAATAATGAATTGCAGCCAATTCTGAATGAAATATAACTTGAGATTAAGTTTATATGAATGTCATTTTGTGTTAATAAGGTAAGTAAGCACCTGTTGCAGCTACATCAGCTCTGTACCACCAGTCTCAGCTGGAAACGCTCCTCCTGGTGGTTTTTATATCAGGTTAACTCTGCATGTTTTTTTGTTTTTTTAATAACTATACCTGGTGCTGGTAGATCCAGCTTGGCCTTCCTGAGCTCCGTCATGGACGCCTGCAGCTGCTCCACCACTATGTCGTCCTCGAAGAAGAAATCTTTGGACAGAGTCACCTGCAGAAACTCCACCAGCTCCTCCATGGACAACTTCAGCAGGTGCTCTGTGAATAACACACACACACACACACAGACACAGACACAGACACACACACACACACACACACACACACACACACACACACACACACACACACACACACACACACACACACACACACACACACACACACACACACACACACACACACACACACAGAGACAGACAGACACACACACTCAGTCTTGTGTTTTTGAATGTGTTGTGTCACACTGCTGAGTGGAGGAAAAGCAGCAGAGTCTTACTCTTGTGCAGTTTGAGCAGAGTGTAGGACATGGAAGGCAGCAGTCTTTCACCCTCTAAGATGTAAATGTCCCAGATCCTGAGAGTGAGAGTGAAGGGAGTCTGGACACAAACACAAAACACACATCAGAAGATTGTAATACTCCAGGTCAAAATTGACTGTTAACTTATAAATTATCAACCAATTCTGTGTTAGACCTTTTTATCCAACTTCATTCCAACTTGTTTTGACAAGTTTTACACTTATACTTTGGATATTATGATTAATAAACCTCATTTAAATGAAATGATACCTAATTTATGAGTTGAAAATACATAAATTATGAAATATTTTAATTTAATTTAAGATCAGATGAAAATTTGATGATTTCTTGATGCATTTTGGTTTATGTCAAAGTTTAGTCAACAACAACAAAAGGAGGCTTAATATCATTTTTCTCATCATATCAGTCACTAATGATATAAAAGAGGTTTCTTATTGGAGCTAGCAAGTATGTAGTCACTGTAGGGGAAGGTTTTTAAGTTTATTTTTTTATTACACAATCACATAGTAGTGTCGAATTTGCTTCTGAAACTTAAGTGATGAATCATTGCATAATCTGGCATTTTAAGTCATTCATCAAGAAAACAAACTCCAAACAGTCGGTGCTTCCAGCCTCATGACGTGTCACAACGTGACGTTTTAGTGTTTTTCTTAATTTTATATAACTTTGTATTTGTATCCTTCAGCTCTGGGAACTTGTTTGGGCATTAATTGAACTTTTTCCACTATTTTATAATCTTTTATACACCAAAACAATCTTATATTTGACTTTTAATTGACAGTTAAAATCATCATTAGTTGCAGCGAGTTCAGGTGAGAGAAAGTCTAATGGTTTGAAATGAGAAAATGGTGTATACTATATTTTTTGGGGTATTTTTAACCCTTTATTACAATGATAGTATGTCAGTATGCATCTTAACCAGTAGGCTTCAAGTGCGTGTGTGTGTGTGTGTGTGTGTGTGTGTGTGTGTGTGTACTCACTCTGTCCAGGAAGCACTGGAAGAACCACTTCATGGTGTAGAGGCTGGTGAAAACCTCTTGGCTGTCCTAAAACAGGAAACCAACAGGAAACATGTTCAGGACAACAGACTGAAGGAACGTAGGTTTTATTTTATTAAACACCAGTCACTGAGTTTTCTTCATCACCAGTACAACTGATGAAGATCAAAGCCTCCCAGTCTCACCCCGTCTCATCCTCTCTTTTGGCGCTTTTCCACTACACAGTTCCAGCACGACTCGCCTCGGTTCTTTTTGCGTTTCCACTAGGGAAAGTACCTGGTACCTGGTACTTTTTTAGTACCTGCTCTGGTGAGGTTCCAAGCGAGCCAAGCCGGTACTAAAATGTGACGTCGACACACTGCTGGCCGCTGATTGGTAGTTGTCGCTGGAAGCGTCATGAGCCGTCCCACACAAGAATCAAACCCGGCATTTTTAAATACCGGCAGCAGCGTTACAACCATAGTTACATCCATACGGCTCAATTTTCTTGCTTTGTGTGAGACAAAAAGCCAAATACAGCAGCAAGTACACCACTTCCTCCATGTCCTCCATTGTTTATGTGTTATGTGTCGCGTATAAAACAAATTCACGGCAGTTTCGCAAAGCCGTGCTATGACGACCCCGCCCACGTTGAGTAGGTACTTTTTTGTAATGGAAAAGGTCTGTTCTGGAACCGTACCGAGTCGAGGCGAGCCGAGTCGAGTCGAGTCGTGCTGGAACTGTGTAGTGGAAAAGCACCATATGATGAGCAGCTCATTCACACTCAGGTGAGAGACGAAGCTTTTAACACTCGGCTTTTAATTGAAAATGGTTTATAGTCTTTTTATTTTATTTATATCTTATTTAATTTAATATCCTTACATTGAATATCAACGGCTTAAATGTCTGTCATTATGTTCAGGTTAAGACATTATTTCAGCTCTATGTTTTACTCTTAACGTCTCACCAGGTGTTGTTTGAGTTTGGGCATCATCTTCTTAAGGATGCGGTCGTGATGCTCCTGGAAACGCATCAGCTTCGGGAAGCCGGGAATAAAAAACCCTTAAAAAGGTGAAAAGAGGACAGGATGTAATATTTACAGAGAAATACTAATTTAATGATATAGTAAACATGATCACTTTATCTTTTATTTAGCTGTCTCATATTACACAATCATTTGTTTTAATACTGTTAAGCTTTAAATCTGTGTTCTTAGTTATATATATGTCTTGCTTTTAGCACCAAACAGTGATAATCCCTTAAAACATGCATGTGTTTATATATATATATATATATGTGTCTATATATTAACAGTCTACAGGACATATTCAACGAGTAATTGTCATTAATGGAGATTTATGAGCTTATTGCTGCAACATGCCTTCATAATCTATCTTGAATTCCTCTTTAATGATGCTCAGTATTCATAATGTTATGATATGCTTCAGTAAACTAACAGACTGTAGATCCTAAAGTCTCATAAAGTGGTTTCAGTTCATAAAAAACCTAAAAAAAACAACAATTTAATATCTTTTTAGTCAGAGTTGAGTTTTTTCTTCAGCAGCTACAGCTCAAGTTTAGTTTGGAGTTGTTTTTCCAATATTTATATGATAATAAACTCAAGTTTTGATCTCATTTTTAATGCTTTGTGGCTGTATTTTACTCTTTTATTTAAATGCCACCTCACACTGTGTTATATCTGTATCTCCTCCCTGTTTACTATCACTCATTTTCAACTTCTCGTGTCTCGTTGGTCTTTAAGTGTACAGTATAATTAAAATATACAGCTTTACTCTATCATAAAGCCACAGTACACTGCTGATATGAAAGTGCAATAAAATAGACACTGAAATCCATTAATTGTGATGTACAATGTGAAAGAAAATTAACAATACAACACTATTGGTTAAAAAAAGGGCACAACTCTGGTTTACTTTAGCCAGCACTGAAGATTTTCTGTTTATTTGAATTAATTTGAGTTGTGACCTCTTTATGGAGAAACGCTTGATTGTCCATATTTAAATCTACGATGTGGTATTTTACAGTTTTACAGCTCGAGTTCATGTAGCGCTGTCTTATATTTGGATATATCTGGAAAAAGAGGCTAAACTACGGCTACGAATGTGAGAAAACATAACATGAGCAAAGCTCTATAAGCTAGCGGAGAGACTTGTTAAAATAGTTTTCTTTAAATATCTACTTTCCAATTTCAATTAGTCAAACTTGTATCATGTTATAAGCTACTAAAAACAGCTAATAATGGACTTTATGGTAATTTTTCTGAATGTTTCCAGACGCTAACAAATGAAACGCATCACTGAACATGAATTTTAAGTCAATTATCAGTCAATATAACAAATTATACACATTGAAGGAGTAAAAAGTGCAACTGATAACTATATTTTAATGCTTTTTTAAGTCATATTTGCCCCTTTAAACGTTGTGTGTGTGTGTGTGTGTGTGTTACCATGCATTGCGTGCTTCTGCCCAGACAGCAGTTTGACCAAAGCCCAGAAGGCGTCCTCCTCGTTCATGTAGATGAGCAGCAGCGCAGTGATCTGACTCATTCCCTGACAGTATCCCACCTCCTGCACACACACACACACACACACACACACACACACACACACACACACACACACACACACACACACACACACACACACACACACACACACACACACACACACACACACACACACACACACACAGTTAGGGGAAGTATTGGATCAAATTTCTAATGTGCACATGAGGCTCTTTGATTCTGACGATGCTGTAAAACACAGACAGAATCGCACAATTTGATAATAAAATGAAATCAACTGTAAAAAAGGTGGGAAATATATTGTGGAATTTGCTAAAATGTAGATGCAATTTATAAAAATGTGTTGTTGTTTTTTTTTAAACCATCAGAAGACTCTATGGGTCGGCTGCTTCTGTCAGCTCCTCCACACACAGTCAGTCACACACACACGGACACACTCACAGACACACACACACACGTCTCTTCTTAAAACATAATTTTATCAGAGAGCTTTTCCTGATTTTATTTGAGTTTTAATTTTCCTTTAATTGCTTTTATCTCCTTTAAATATGATTTTTCTTTACATTTAATTGTTTTTCCCTCATTAAGACTCTTTAATAATGTTAATAATTATGTTATGATTTATGTATTTCGCTGCCTTGTGAAGCACTTTCTAACTTTAAAAAGTGCTTCATAAATGAAGTTTATTATTATCTTATCCACACTCTTTATGTTTGTCTTGATCTTTCTTCACTGGATCTCCTTTAAAACGTGATACTTGTTAATCATTATTAGTGTGTTTGTACTATGTGGAGACTTTGCTGTTAATTATTTGCCTCTAAAATCTGCGTTTCGTGGAAATCATTGGCGTCTTCAATCAGTCACTGTATCCAAAAGCTAGAATAACATCGTCTCAATCAGAGTTATATCAATAAAAGAAAGAAACTAATGAAACATCTTTCTTATTTTAGTCTAAATCTGAGACCTTCAGACACATGCTGCCAATCTGCCAGAATAATACTCACAGTGTTGTACATGGAGTAGGCTGTGAGGACGTGGAAGAGCGCCTGCTGCCTGAAAAACAAACAAACCACAATCCACCACAGTTCAGTGCCAGCGGAGACATTCATGGATTTGGTTCTTTAACTTTAACTTGAAAAATGATGTGTGAGTGTGTGGGGTCGAGAAGTTTCACGTTCAGGTGTAAAAAAACGTGATTATTCTGTTCACACGTGAGGAAAAGTGTGAGATTGAGTTGTGATGCTTGGATGGAAATGTGATTGTTTTAACATTTAAATGAGTTTATAGTGAGATAAAGCAGATTTTAAACTGCTGTAGTTACTTTATAAAGCTTATAAGAGGTGAATGAAGCTAATTCTCTTCAGCTAAAACTCTGCTATCAAACCTCAGACCACAGAAAAAAGAGACCTGAGTTGTTTCACTTCCATGTCAGGAAAGTCAGAAGTAACCAGGTTTAGCTGCTTCTTCTTCTTTTAAATCAACCAGGAAAGAGTTTAAATAAATCTAAATGTTAAGGTGCCAAAGGCTAAAAGTGAAACAATAAATCAATTTATCAAATAGCTTAATGAAGAGTTGAGAAAATAAAGAGCTGTTTTTATAATTGATGAATCATTTCAGTGTTTTTTTTGACAGTTTTTTACTTAATATATGAAAATAGACTTAATATCTTTTGCTTGTTGATTCTTGGTCGGATAAAACAATTTGGATACTTCACAACAAGGTTTTTTAAATATATATAATAGCCATTTTCACTATTTTCTGAAATGTTATAAACACAAATGATTCATTTGGTGGCAACTGTCTTAATTAATCAATAATAAAAATAATTTCAGTGATTTTTAAAGCAAAAATAACAGTAAACAGTGCAATTCGAATACTTTACAGTGGACTTTCAATTAATATTATTTAATTTTTTTGCAATTTGAATACTTTACAGTGGACTTTTGGAACATATAATCACCATTTTTAGTTTTTTTTCTGGCTTTTTATAGTCAAAAACTGATTAATTTGTGGATATTCATAATGTACAAATTATGGAAATATTCAGTGGTTCCAGCCTTTTCTTATTTCAAGCCCTCAATAATTCAGTTTTTTTTGGGTTTCAACAAACCATTGTGAGCGAAAGTCTGGATATGTAAGATATACACAACTTTCTTTTCATGACTCCATAAAGATCAATCATCATCATGCATCAGTTTAACATTTAAAACATTTAAATTTTAACCAGCTTATGACATAATAAGCAGTTTTTTCTAAGATAGAGATCACAATTAAGATATTACTGTATTTCTCTCTCAATAAACTCATGTATTGGTCAATTCTGTATACCAACATTTGTATTATGAGCCTTACTAAATATGTGAATGAGTCTTTAATCATTGAGCTAACATGTTTTCTGCCTCTGTGTATTTTTGAAGAACCTACTTGACGTCGTAGCGATGCATGAACATGATGTGATCTCTGTAGGTTCGGTTCACGTCCAGGTCGATCTGACGGATGTCCGGAGAGACTCCTCGAGCTCGGGCCTTTAACTTCTGGAGACGACACACAAAGACGAACAAAAAACACAAGAGTCAGAGAAAGAAAGCTGTAAAAACACTCTAAACTTTTTAATTTTAGTATGAAATTTGACGAGCTCTCCTAATGTGACCCAGAATAAACAAAAAAAGGAAATATTTCGTCTTCTTAAAAACATTTGAGTGCAGCTGAAACATATTTCTGACCCATATTTATCCCAAAATTCAATAAAATACTGTCACATTCTTCACATTTAATATAACTCATGTTTCTTTTTGCATAAATGAGAAGTGTAAAAACTGAATAATAAACTCTCTCTGCTCTCTGAAAGCTTCATTAAGGATTCATCTTGTTATTGAACTGTGACTGATGATGAATGATTTGGTAGAGACTAATAATGAGGGGATCCAGTATGTGAGGATTAAATTTAAATATGTGTCTGAAAAGTCAAATGTAGAAAAACAAACAACTCATCATCATCTAAATCTCAGTAAAGCTCAGTTTTTACAACAGAAAATATTAAACTGCTAAACATCCACTAAGAATTAAGTTTGAGTTCAGCTTAATTGCATTTCTTCTTGAGCAACTGCTTTGACTTTAGAGCTAATATTAAACACAATACAGTAACTGATTCATATTTTTCCAATGTAAAAAGTTATTTGCTCACATTTCTATGAAGTCTACACGTTTTCTTGAAGCTTGTATGATGTAATTATGACCGATTTATTAGTGCTAACAGTGCAAAGGCCCTATTGAATCTGTAGGAATTATTCTCGGTAAAAAAACAAACTTATTTTTGACAGTTTAAAGTCATGAAACGTGTCAAACCTGCTGAAAAATGTGTCATTTTATTGTTTGCAGAAGCGGCCGTCACTAAATGGCTCAACAGCGCCCCCTAGAAAAAATGGAGCCCCTCGCTCCAGATTGACGTACACGAACACAATTCGGTATGTATATATATCATGTAAAGATGCACAAAAAAGTCTCTCAGACCCTAACCCTAACTCCAACAGGAAGTCGGCTATTTTGAATCGAATTTGTCATTTTGGTGCCATTTTTCATGATTTCCATGCCTCGTATTTTAACTAACTTTTTTGTGTGATTGTATTAATGCAAAAACACATTATTTTTAAAGAGAGTTTGAAGAGTTTTGTAAGAGATGTATAATGTTATGGTTTTGTAGTTTGTGTGCAGAGTTTTCCAAAAATAGCCTCAAACGTTTCAAAGTTAAAGCCTAAGCAATCAGAAAACACTGTAAATATCTTAATGTCCTGCTTGGATGTCGTATATCTTTGATGTTCAGTCTTATAACATTACATACCGCCTAGATTAAATCTTCAAATTCCACACTAATGAAAAGATAAAAATGGATTAGCACTAAAAAAGCCTCGACACACAGCTCATTTCTCCTTCTTCTCTCCCTCTGTTTGCTCGTTTTTTTACGGCTTTATGCTTTCGTCTTAAGACTCCCAAACACTCTCTCCTATAAAAAAAGGCAGGAATATATTGATCCTGCAAGCTGAACTTTTATAACGAGATCCAGAAGTTTTTGTCTCCTTGAAAAAAAATCAGTTACAGTGCAGAGTCACACAAACACAATTAAACCACCAGCGTCCAAAAATAAATGCTGCAGCTCTGTGAAATCAAATAAAGTTAAAGCTTTATGACACTCATGCTGTACAGGTTTGTGTGTGTGTGTGTGTGTGTGTGACACAGAATTAGTGGAGAAGGCGCTCATGCTTTCATACCTCATAAAAGTCTTTCTTTTCTTCCTTTATTTTGGGAATATCGAGCAGCAGACACCACACCTCTCCTCGGAGCTGCAGGGGAATTCCCTTGTAGACCCTCCTGACCAGCTGGAAGGAAACAAACAGCAGGAGAGGGGAGGAGGGGGGGGGCATTGTTAGAAAAAGACCTTCAAAGAGCAGCAGTTCACCTCAGATACACTCTGCAACCTTTAGACCAGTTTGATCCAGAACTGAAGTTTCCAGAGTTTAATCTGCTAGAAAATCATGTTGGTTTGATTGTGACCTTATATATAAAAGGGTCAGTGATAAATAAGGGTTGGCAAGATGAGAAATTCAAAAATATGTTAAAAAATAGTTTTAAAAGCAGCATCAGGTTTGTTAAAATGTACATTTAGTAATATTTGTTGGTTTTATGTCATTTGAAATGACATTTGCACCATTTAAAAAAAACAAACGTAAGACTGAATGCTCCTGAAAATGTCAAATGGTGTAACCACAAAAGAATGATAAATATTAAATATTTTATCCACCTACAGTGTATTTAACCCTCCTGTTGTCCTTGAGTCAAGGAAGGAAGGAAGGAGGAAGGAGGAAGGAGAGGAAAGGAGGAAGAAGGGAGGAAAGGAGGGAAGGGAGAGAGGAAGGAAGGAAGGGAGGAAAGGAAATAAGGAAGGGAGGAAGGAAGGAAGAAGGGAGGAGGGAAGGAAGGAGGAAGGGAGGAGAGGAAATAAGGAAGGGAGCAAGAAAGAAAGAAGGGAGGGAAGGAAGAAGGGAGGAAGGAGGGAAGGAAGGAAAGGAGGGAGGAAGGAAGGGAGGAAAGGAAATAAGGAGGGGAGGGAGGGAGAAAGGAAAAGAGGAAGGGAGGAAGGGAGGAAAGTAGGGGGGAGGAAAGAAAGAGAGAAGGAGGGAGGGAGGGAGGGAGGGAGGAAGGAAGGAAGGACGGAAGGAAGGAAGGAAGGAAGGAAGGAAGGAAGGAAGGAAGGAAGGGAGGAAAGAAGGAACAATCAAAACAGACAGGGTAAATTTGACCCGGGAGGACGACACAAAGGTTAAGTGGACTTACATTGATCTCCATGATTCCCCAGATTAAATGTAATATTTAGAACAATTGTATTCCATTAACTTTATTTAATATAAAAATGTATAATGTAAGATCATGCCAAACTAGTTGATATGGTGTTTTATTGAGAATTTAGTGTTTTTAAGCAAGTTGAAATATTTGGTACAAAGTTTTTATGGTTACACCACTTAGACATGTTTTATCATAATCCCGTAATATATTCTCTCAAAATGGATTAAAAGCAGTAATTTGATGCTGGGTCCACAAAAAAAGAATGTGTGCAAGTTATTCATACGTTTAAAAAGCTACATGTTAATACTATTTATAGAGAATGTTTCAAAAAAAAAAAAAAAAGACCAGCGGAGTGAAAACTACACATTTTTATCTGCTCGAGCCTCGAACGCTGCTGATTCAGAAGAGAGAAAACTATCAAACCAAAGCTGCTGGAGGTGTGTCAAAGATACAAACAGTGAATGAATGAATGAATGAATGAATGAATGACTGTACTCCAAAAAAGAAGGGAGAGAGTGCTCTGCATTAAAAAAACAAGTCCAACATTGTAATTCAGCGTCTAGAAAAAGATGGAAAATCATTTGAGACTCCTGGTGAGTGAGATTAAGACTTAAACCCTCCTCAAAAAAAAACCTGCTGGAACTGCAAAGCTTCTCCGTCTCCGACTATTAAAACTCAACCGACCGGAACAGTTTTACAACGGTTACTGGAAGTGACGGGAATGTAAATGTGTGTGTGTGTGTGTGTGTGTGTGTGTGCGCGCAGGTGATTGACAGGCTGAAAACACATTCCTGCTACTATTTGCTCTTTCCAGCTAAGAGACAATTATATAAAAAAGGTAAAAGTAAATCTCACTTATAGAAGCTTTTTATCACTTATAAAATATTGCCAAAATAGAAAAAGATGCATTTATTTCTAATAGATTGACAGTAGACAGTCTCTTAAAAAATTACAGCTCATTTAAACTTATGCTGCTCGACTTTTAACCAAAATAAAGGAAAAGTTGAGCATATTTACTCCGGTTTTAGCTTCACTTTATTGTCTCCCAGTAACTTTTAGAATAGATTTTAAGCTTCTTTTTCCTTCACAAGCTCTCAGATCATCTACTGCTGAGGGTTTTTAATATACACACCTATACAAACAAGAGGATATAAAGTGCAGCTTTCTTTAATTATGCTCCGAAATGATGGAATACTCTACCTAAAGCTAGGTAGCTTTTTATTTATTTAATATGGCTTTTGATTGAACTTATTTTGAATAAATGTGTATTTTTATTATTTAGTTTTTGCATTTGTCTACTTTTTTTGGTATAATATTATTTTTATTTGTATATTTGCCCTTGTTTTATTGTATTGTATTTTTATTTTTCTCTGTAGAGCAGTGTAAGCTACATCATCTATTTGAAAGGTGCTCTATAAATAAGATTTATTAATATAATTATTCTTATTTTTATTCTTATTATCATCAATCTGACAACTACTTTAAAGTCTCTCTTTCAAAAAGCTAAAACGTCTCTGTAGAAACAGAGTCAATCATGTTTTTAATGAGTCGTTATAAACTGAATCTCTATATTCAGGCTTTTAATAAGTGTGCTGGTGATTAGTTTGAGAAATTATTGCTCCGTTAATACGATTTTTTAATGTTGATTGACAGCTGTGATTGACAGCTGGACTACTGGAGCAGAATAAAGTGATTTTGTTCTTTCTCTACTGTGTTTGTAGTTTAGGAGTTTTATTATCTAGACCCTAGTATGTTGAGTTTGTAACCCTTACTGTGCCAAATCTAATCAAACAACCATCTTGAGTTGTCAAGTCAGAAACACGAGAATCAACATCAAGTTAAAAACAACTGATCCTGACGAGGAGATGAACGTTTGTGATGTATTTCAAGCTGAACTAAAGCTGGAAAATTAATCAAATCTTGTTAAAATCACAATATGGCCAAGTGCAATTCAAAAATCACAGCAGGTGCAATGTTTATCTAAGGAAAAATGTGTCAATGCATGTGTCAAATTCACTTAAATCATTTAAAATGTAATATTGTGGTACTGCAGAAATGCTCTGACCTACACATTATATTCTAAATACTTAAATAAAACATCTTTGGTTTGTTAAAAATCCCTGATAATCAATACATTATCATTTTTATATGTTTTTTAATGAAAACGAGAGTATTGGTGTAAAAGCATCAGCCCAAAAATCACAATTATATAGTTTTTCTATATCGTTAAGCCCAAATGCTGAATTATCAAATAGTTATTAAGATAATTCAGTTTCATTTGCAGCTCCTCGCATCTGTTGAATTACATCATTTAATAAAGTTTCCTCCGATGCCTCTGAAGACTGTTTGGCTGTTTTCACGAGCCGAGAAGTGCTCCTCGTTCATCACCAGTGAATTTATCTTTATGTGTATAATAGGCGGAGTGGCCCTTTAGGAAAGCCTGTGTGTGTGTGTGTGTGTGTGTGTGTGTGTGTGTGTGTGTGAGGATGAGCGTCAAGTGCTGATGAAGAGTCGTAAATCAGCTCTCGTCTGTAACCTTCTCCACATTTACAGAGTGCGATGAACAAGATGTATGAGTGTGGTTGGTGTCGTGTGTGTGCCATCTTTAAATTAATGACATTTCGTTTTGTTCGTGTTTGTGTGTGTGTGTGTGTGTGTGTGTGTGTGTGTGTGTGTGTGTGTGCGTGTAAATATCCAACGTGTACACTCCATCAACCTCCTACCACCACACTTGGGACTCACTAGTTTCTCGTGCAACAGCCTTGTAATTAGGCTCTGATGAGCGAGTCAATGAGAGCATCTGTTAGACTAATCATCCTTTGAGTGTGTCTGTGTGTTCGCTTTAACACGAATGTCAACATTTACATTTCTGTCGAGCTGCTCTAGCTTTGGTTTTTTTGTATTTACTGTGTGACACATTAAACTTATGATATCAGATTCTGAAGGTTTTTGTCTAATTATCTAATTAAGCAATTAGTTGGCAGCAAATAACATACAAGCCCAATTATCAGGTCAGGTAGTGTCCAGTGGGACTGTTAATGTGTCTTATCGTACAGTAACGTAATTATAACATCATTATGTCTATATATGGACTTATCGTATGATGCATGGACATGACCTTTGACCTCAGTATTGCCACACATCACATTAGCAGCTACGAGGCTGGAGACTGCAGAAGAATTAAAAGGTAAATAACTCTGTCCCCTTTACATTATTATACTATTATATTATCATTATATCAGTGGTATAAAATTATCTGCAAATGACAATAATATCGTGATTATTATTTCTGAGACAATATATCGTCCAATAAAAGGAGTTATCGTGACAGGTCTGGGGACTCTTAATATGTCTAAATACACAAATGGATCAGAATGGATTTACTATTAGGGTGAAAAATGTGATTTTTAAAGGTGTACTGAGAATGTGAACTATAAAAAATGACATGTAGTGCTGTTATTTTTGAGTGTTGCTGCTTGTTATTTGGTGTCCTCTCTCTGTTTAGGTCTGTTTAGATAATAAAATTTGATCCTCGGGTTTTTCTTTTTATATAAAGATGAGTTCATGCTTGTTGGATTCAGGTTAATACTACTAATACTACTATTAATACTATTAATACTACTACTACTAATGATAATAAAACAACAAAATAAATTACATACACCAAGTGTTTCACAATAAAAGGAAAACTTTGAAACTGCTGTTACATTCAGACATTTTTTGTTGTTGTTGCACTTTTAGAAACTGCAGACAATGGAGAGAAAAAAGAGAAGATGTATCACACTTTAATATATGCAAACTTGAGCTGCCTCAATAACAGGCTAATTGGTGAGCACCTGGGTTAATAATACTAATAATGTGCATCACCTGTCAGTCTATAGAAGGATTAGAAAGAATAGAGAAATATCAAAAATGGTAAAATACAATAGAATAACGATATAGTGCAAGCTAGAAATAAGAGTAGTTAGTTTTTAGAGAAACTGCAGATATAAAATAATTCTATTTAAAGCTCGATAAATGAGAGAAAAGCTCAGAAAATGAGAGTTTAGTAGCTTTATATAATCCAGGAAAGGTTGCAGGGCAGAGGCAGCTTTACTCACATGTACAACATATTATATTATTATCATTGTTATGCTTAAAACAACAACCTCAGGCCCCATTTTCATGTCATATGTGGTGCAAAGAGAGAGGAAGAGGGAGAAGAAAAAGCATCTAGTGAGCTCTTTTATATTCTTCCTACTGCGGGCGTCATGTTCTCAGCAGCTGGCAAAGTGAGGAAACAAAAAAATCCTCACCAAGCTGACTGACAGCGAGAGAGAGAGAGAGAGAGAGAGAGAGAGAGAGAGAGAGAGAGAGAGAGAGAGAGAGAGAGAGAGAGAGAGAGAGAGAGAGAGAGAGAGAGAGAGAGAGAGAGAGAGAGAGAGAGAGAGAAAGAAATATCCTTGAGCTTTAAAAGAAGAAAGAAACTGTGAAAAGAGAGAGACAGGAGGAGGAAGATAGAGTGTGATGTGATGAGGAGGAAGGAGGGAGGGAGGAAGGAGGAAAGGAGGAGGGTGGAGGCTAAACGCTCCTCTGTGTCCTTCACTAGTTACATTTCTTTGAAAAAAAAAGAAAAGGGAGGCGACAGCGAAAAGAACGAGCTCGGCTTCGGTTGAGCTTTCTAGTGACAGCGATGAGAGAGCAGCTGAAGCCAAAACATGCAGAAAATGAAGGCATGGTAGACTGATATCAGCTCTGTGAGGACAATACTGAGGCAAGGCAGGGTGAAAATTTAATATAACTGTTTATATACTATTAGTGGAAATGTATCATGATGATATGATTAAATTATTTACATGTTAAACAGGATTATGTCGGTCAAATTCATTAAATTACAGAGAAAACTGCACTTCTATGGAAGGTTTTTAAAGGAAGCCTTAATTGAGCCTCATGAACCTTTAATTGGCTTTTAATTGCAGTATCTTGAGATTTGTTTTACTCACAATGTTCATCTATTCATCTCTATTCACTTCTTATGTTTGAATCTTTTTTAACATTTAGATATTTTATTTGTTTCTAATCATTTCAACATTGTATTGTTTCTATTTTTACTCTGTGGAGCACTTTGCGATGCTTTGGTGAGTGAAAGGTATAGTTAAAACCTTTAAAAGCTAAGATAAATATTAAATAAACTGAGTTAAATAAAATTATACATTTAAAAAAACATTTTATTATTAGTTTTTGGTTGTATTTACTTTGTAATCATTGTTTCGACATTGTATTGTTTTTCTTTCTTTCTCTGTGGAGCACTTTTTGATGATATTGTGTATAAAAAGGTGCTATAATAAACAATAAATAATATATAAATACATAATAAATAAGTGTTTTTTCTGCTGTTACATACTTTATATCGTCATTAAGTAATATTTATGTATTTCATCCAAATTACCCATCTTTACTTTATGGATAATATTAATTTATGTGAGAAATATCACAGCATACTGATACAATAATGATATTATAGATGAAGTATGTAAGATAAAATGTCAGAGAGTTAAACTAAAGTATGTTTTTAGTAATAGTCATGGTTCGTAGTTTGTTCATTTAGACATTAAAACTGTTTAACACAATGTATTGGACTCTTGAATGCTGAGAGAGTTTACCCTTGACTCCCTAAAAACATGATGTGACCTGATTGAAATACATTTATTCACTTTGTAGCAGAGTTATGCAAGATCAACACCCTGAAGTTAACTAAACAAAACTTGCACAAAAGGCTGCAAAAAAGGAGGAAACAGTAAATTAACTCCAAACTCCACCTACCAGCCTTTTTGTAAAGCTCACTAATCAACACATGATGATATGTTATATGTTTCATCTGTTCGAGAACCAGAGTGTGAAAAATATAAATCACTGTTATGTGATGTTGGTTTGGTGCCAGACCGGTTTCCTAGCAACCAGTGGAGACGAAAGGAGGTCACTGGTCCCCATTCTCACCTTTCTGACCTCTGAAAAGGCCACAACAATAACTAACTGATGAGACAGAGGAGGCAGGGTTTGCTTTTTTATTAATATTTAGACCCATGTATTAAAAAGGACTTGGATTTGATGATGTAAAAACAATATTAGCACAACTTTGAAAAGAAAATGTGACTTGGTTTGGACTTTTTCTGCAGGTTTTTCTTTCATTTCCAAATCACAAAATGTTCAAATGTGTATTTTTAAGTGAGAATTCAGACAGTAAAGAATAAAAATCACCTTTTCGCTGTTCTTGTATTTGTCCCAGCTCTTCAGCATCTTCAGCCATTTGGAAGTCCTCTCCACCTCTATGTGTTTTTGCTGTGTGGAAGTGAGAAGTGACAAGTTAATAACTTCCTCTCTGCCGTCGCGGTCGCTGTCTGAACAGCTCGGCACGCTAAAGAGCAACAACTTTAAAATACGTTTGAAGCAGTTTAGAAGCAGACGAGATGATGTTATTAAAGCTTTGGTTGAGTGAACTTGTGTTTTATAGAGAAATAAACTATAGTTGCATGATAAAATCTTGAGAGACGTGACCTGCAATTTATAATATCACATAAAATAATTCGACATTAATAAATCTTGATAGCTCTTATACGCTTTAACACATGCTTTTTATAGTTACACACAGTTATAATGAATAATTTAGAAGAATAAGTACATTAAAAGCATTTTTTTCTTTTGGAATTAATCTTAAATATGAAGGTTTAAAGTTGGATTTGCAGGGTTAAGACTGAGGTAAAGGTTGTTTTTTCAAGTGTAAAAGCTCTTATTTCCCATTGGACCTGAATACAACATTGGGTATGACAACAAATCTCCACAAAATGTAACATTATAAATTATTTAGAATAACAATACATACATTTAAAGAGTATTTTCTTTTTGAATTTAGGATTTAAGCTTGAATTTGAAGGTGTAAAAAGTTGGTTTTCCCATGGGACTTGAATGCAGCATTTGATATGACAAGACGTCAACATGAACGGTAACATCACAGCTTGTAAAAGAGAAATATAGTCAGCAACGGAAACTGACAACAGAGGATTTTAGAAAACAGTGTTTGAGGTGTTGGAACAAAAGACGAGTTTTTCTATTTTTAGACTAAAAGCTGAAAGAAAAGATCCAAAAGTGTCCCAAAAACAGACGACAGTAACGACCTGAGAAATAGCAAAGGATGTGAAGAGCAGCGGAAACTATTTTTAGTTAAAAAAAAACACAAAAGGATCGTTGGCAGAAAAAGAAACACAACACCTTGAATCTAATGGTTTGTACTCTGTGAATAGAAATGAGAATGAAAGCTCAACAAATCTATTTATAAAAGGTCAGAAAAGGTTGTTGGCTTTAAACGATAAAATCCTTTCTTTACAGACTCCTAAAGTCCAGAAAGATTATTTTAAAATCTACTTTCTTATTTTATATATATTATATGATCTTATGTGCACAAGATAAAGACCGCCATTGTAAAAGAAACGTCTGTAAAACTTAAAACTGCAAATAAGGTAAATTATGACTCTATTTTCAATGTTTTTTTGATCTATTGAGGTTTTATATTTGTAAAACTTTCTTTGAGGCGATAAAAGTGACAATTTAAAGTCTGTGGATCAGCAGAGCAATCCTTATTACACTGATTGGACACCATTTTCCGTCAGTTATCCGCCTCTTATAATATGATGTGAAAACATTTTCAGGTATAAAACAAAGTATTGGACAACTTCTAATTCTGACCTGTGGATGGCGCCAGATAGTTTTTGATTAATAAGTTAAATTTGTTAACCTTGTGGTGATGCTAGAGGAAAAATCTGAGGATCTATACACTGAGGAACATGAACGTCTGAAATCAGTATTATTAATATCGATGGAGCTACGTTGCTAACATAGCTTACACTTTGGGGGCTTTTTAAGAACATTTCCAGGAACCATTTCTTCTGAAACTAAGGAACTTTATTTGTGTTTGAACGTTAGAAAGTAAATCTAAAAACTAAATAAAAAAAGTTTTTAGAAGGAACTAAAACGTTGCTTTTTAAGAGACTACGACCACGTTTCCTTTCAAACACTCGTTCAAACTTTAGAGTAACGCAACAGTACATTAAAACAAATCGCATATTATATTATTTTATTAATCTGCTGCCTCACAAATTGATCAAATATTTAAAAAAGATCTTTTAATTGGAGGTGAGACGCAAACACAAATATGATCTAAATGGGCTTGCAGCTCTTAATTTAGCTACTAAGTGTAAAGCTGCAAACATTAGTCAATTAATTGGAATAATTAACCATTTTGATAACTCATTTTAATCATTTTTTTAAAGCAAAAACGCCAAATATTTGCTCTTTTTAACTATTACATGAGACAAATTATTATTTATGATTCATATTTGTCTTCTGGGCTTCTGATACAATAAAGCAGGACATAAAAACATTCTCTAGAGCTCTAAAAGCATTATAACAACCACTTTTCACTATTTTCTGACATTTTATAGACATGAAACTATAAATTAAGTAAAATATCAGCAGATGAATCAATATAGAAAGTATGAATTAGTTAAAGGAATAACTGAATAAAGTTCTTGTGACTATGTCTAGACCTGCTGTATGTGAAAAGTGCCTTGAGATAACTTATTGTGATTTGATGCTATATAAATAAAGCCTGATTGATTGATTGATTGATTGACTCTACAGGACAGTTTGTCGCTCACCTTTTCCTCCACTGAGTCGTAGGATGGAAGTTCACTCTCACTGAAAGGGAGGAAAGAGTAAAACAAGGAGATAAATCATCACATCTTTTACACAGTTTAATGTTTGCTGTCATTTTAAATCTGACAGCTGTTGTTTTTTTCTTCATTATTTAAACATTTCAAACATTTAAAGTCGACGTCTTTCAAGAAAAAAAGTTGATTCATGGAGAGAATCAGCGTCAGAGCTCCTCTCTGTCTCTCTCTTTGTTTCTCTTTTTCTCTCTGTCTCTGTCTCTCCGTTATCAGAACGAGGGAACATCAAACATGTCAGCGATCACACAAACAGGAAATAACAGATTAGACGTCCCTTCAATTTCTGACTCTGCTGCTTATCAGCGTTTTTCAAAATCTCTGCAGCGATTTACTCTGCTCAGGATTTTTCCCCTTTGAGACAAACTCGAGGAATCTTCTGCTCTCATCTCTTCCAAACAACACTTTTCCAGCATTTAAAAAGTGTGACGTCAGCACATTTCTCAGATGTTCCTCTCTGGGATCATGAAACAGGAAGTCAGCTGCTGGTTCAGTCCAGCTTGTTTCATACAGTCCCCTCCAAAAGTATTGGAACAGTGAGGCCAATTCCTTTATTTTTGCTTTAGACTGAAAACATTTGGGTTTGACATCAAAAGATGAATATGAGACAAGAGATCAACATCTCAGCTTTTATTTCCAGGTATTTACATCTAGATCTGATACACAACTTAGAAGATAGCATTATTTGTAACGGAACACCACAGTTTTAGGTGAGCAAAAGTATTGGAACAGAAAGACTTAAAATAGATTAAAATGAATAAGACTTAATATTTAGTTGCAAATCCTTTGCTTGCAATAACTGCATCAAGCCTGTGACCCATTAACATCACCAAACTTTTGCATTCTTCTTTTGTGATGCTTTTCCAGGCTATCACCACAGCCTCTTTCGGTTGTTGTTTGTTTTGGGGGGTTACTCCCTTCGGTCTCCTCTTTAGCAGGTAAAACACATGCTCTATAGGGTTTAAGTCTGGAGATTGATTTGGCCAGTCTTAAACCTTCCACTTCTTGCCCCTAATGAACTCCTTTGTTGTTTTTGCAGTTTGTTTTGGGTCATTATCTTGCTGCATGATGAAGGATCTCTCAATCAGTTTGGTTGCATCTTTCTTTAAATTGGCAGACAAAATGTTTCTGTAGACTTCTGAGTTCATTTTGCTGCTGCCATCATGTGTTACATCATCAATGAAGATTAATGAGCCCGTCCCAGAAGAAGCCATGCAAGCCCAAGCCATGACATTACCTCCACCATGTTTGTATGTTTGGGATCGTGAGCAGATCCTTTCTTTCTCCAAACTTTAGCCTTTCTTTCACTTTGGTAAAGGTTAATCTTTGTCTCATCAGTCCATAAAACTTTGTCCCAGAATTTTTGAGGCTTGTCTCTGTACTTTTGGCAAAATCCAGCCTGGCCTTCCTATTCTTGTTGCTAATGAGTGGTTTGCATCTTCTGGTGTAACCTCTGTACTTTTGTTCATGAAGTCTTCTGCAAACAGTAGATTCTGATACCTTCACTCCTGCCCTCTGGAGCTTGTTGCTGATGTCACTAACATCTGTTTTAGGATCTTTCTTTACAGCTATCACAATGTTTCTGTCGTCAACTGCTGCTGTTTTCCTTGGTCTACCCGTTAGACGTCTGTTACTTAGTACACCAGTGGTTTCTTTCTTCTTCAGGACATTCCAAATGGTTGTACTGGCTATGGCCAATGTTTGTGCAATGGCTCTGATTGATTTTCCATTTTCTCTCAGCTTCACAATTGCTTTTTTTTTCACCCATAGACAGCTCTCTGGTTTTCATGTTGGTTACACCTCTAACTATAATTAACTAAGTCTGCACAGGCAAAACCCAAATATAAAACTGAGCGTAGACATTGAGAGCTATTTATTGTTTGAATAATCAATGTAATAGGACACAACTGGGCAACAAAACACACTTGTTACTCACATGTTCCAATACTTTTGCTCACCTAAAAATGTGGTGTTCCGTTACAAATAATGCTATCTTTTAAGTTGTGTATCAGATCTAGATGTAAATACCTGGATATAAAAGCTGAGATGTTGATCTCTTGTCTCATATTCATCTTTTGATGTCAAACCCAAATGTTTTCAGTCTACAGCAAAAATAAAGGAATTGGCTTCACTGTTCCAATACTTTTGGAGGGGACTGTATTTGACTCTGAAATGTTGATTTATGACTTCCTGATGCAGAGTTTCTCTCCTCTGACATCAAATATTCGCTCATTGGTGCATCGACTGTGCCCTGACTTTGGGGGTTTGGTGTCATTGCTGTCAGCTTGTTTCCACACAAAAGAATCCAAAGCATGAATCCACTAGCGTGGCACAAATCCAGGTCAACACAATACTTCATCTGCTGGATCTCAGATCAGTGAGAATAGAATAAAAATGTCCTCTGATTATCTTTTGGTCCTGATGATGGAGCTCAGTTCTATCTGAGTGTGTCATGTTATAATCACAAGTCTAATATGTGTCCTTGCATTGATAAGCCCTGCCCAGGTTTTCTTTATTTAATCAATAACCGCACAATTATCCATGAATTATAATTAAGCCTCAGATATCATATAAAAATCTCTCCAGTTGTTATTCTAAAGCAATAACTGCTCTAAATGCTCCAAAAACCTGATTCGGTAATAACTGCAACAGCGATTTTTGAGTGTAATATTAAGGAGAATTAATGAATAAGCAAGTTTTGTGTTTTCTGTGTGTGTGTTTTTAGTTAGTTTTAGTACCAATTACTCATTTATTTTATTCATTTATAAGCATCTTCTTTCTTTTTTTACTTATGATACCATACCATTATGTTCTATTCTATATTTTTATTATTAAGAAGTATTACATGTGATGAAAAACAACTTTAATGTTTCATGTTGTTAACCATCACTGTATGAATCCTCAGTTCTCTGATCCAAATGTAACCAGAAAAAGTTAGTCCAGAAAAAATTAATGCTGTTAAGTTAAATTAAATCAAATTAAAGAGTCACATTAAAGAGACACCTGCTCTATGTGTAAAGTGCCTTGAGATTATTTATGTTGTGATTTGGCGCTATATAAATAAATAAAGATTGATTGATTAAATAAATAAAGAACTCTTAGCATCGTGCTCCTGTTGATTAACACTGTCAAACTCATGACGGACAGTTTAAAAAAAACCTGGAAAGCATTCATATTTTCTTCTTTCTTCTCAAAACCTGGTGCCTACATTACCCACAATGTAAGTTGACTTGACTCCCTCGCCTGTACAGTACACACTAGTAGCAGCTAATGTAGCTCCTGGAGAGAGAGATGAGAAATGGGCTGCAGAGGTCTCCTCATTTCACTTTTAATAGATTTCTTCTTAAATTTCAAACTCGTAGCCTTCAGCCGCAGACGACGCTGACTCGAGTCGCATCACTTGAGGCAACCAATCAGATTTTACACAGCTCCGTCATTTTCCCCCTCAATGCCTGGATGCACACTTTGACCTTTAAAGTCTCTGTCTGTTCTTGTTCTGATCTGTCGGTCCATGCAGCTTCTGAAGCCTCCACAGAATTTTTTTTATGGTCTGACCGTATGCATAAAAATTGCACAACAGGAGGAGGTCGAGCATTGAACCTCAAAAGATTCAAGTAAGAAATGAGTCCAAATCCAATAGCTACCCTCAAATATCTTCACAATCTTACTAATATGTGTTAACTTATTCTTTGATTAGATGATTTTTTCATTTGCTTCGGGATTTTAGAGTAAAACATATTTTAATTTCTTAATGTAAGGTATCAAAAGAGCTTCTTCTTCTTCTTCTTCATTGGTGTCTGTACTGAAAGTTTCAACATCAAACATCAAGTCATGACTCTTCTTCTCTTGTTTCGGCCTGTAGCTTCGTCCTGGGCTTCGTCCTCTTCGTCCGCTCAGTCAGAGACCTTCACCTCAGGATACTTCTGTCCTCCTGTCTGAAACCATCATGTAAGCCAGAGGTTTCTTTCCTTCTTCCTTCCAACGTCTCTCCCTCCATCTCACAGCACAGAGTGTGTGTGTGTGTGTGTGTGTGTGTGCCTGGATCATAGCGCTGCATCCCAACACTGATGCCCTGTGATTGAGGCTAACCAGGCTGTTTCCTGTCTGCATGTGCCAGCCTAAATATATAAAAACACTCCAGCTCAACCTCCGGACCGGCCAAAAAAACCAAAGACACACTCGTCTTTCAGCAGCGCTCGTCTTTACAGCCTCTCATTTTCTCCACTCCTCCTTTTTTTTCCCTCTCCGGGAGTCGTTTCTGCTGTTCTAACTGGACTGGCCAGGTTATTAATTAAGTTATTAGAGATAATAACAGACTGGGATGTTTTTCCATGTGTGTGTGTGTGTGTGTGTGTTCTTACTGGAGGAAGCCGAAGCGGTCGATGACTTTGTACAGGTGGAAGTTGGTGTCCTCCCACGGCTCCACGGTGGCCTCTTTACCCTGGAAACAGGAGGAGAGAGCAGAGAGAGAGAGAGAGAGAGAGAGGAAAACATCATGAAACACATCAACTGAAATATATGTGCATGCTGGGATCCGTGTACATTAACCCTTACATCTTGTTGGGGTCAAATTTGACCAATTTTGACCAGAAGGTTTAAAAAACACATTAAAAAAAATGATTTATGATAGAGGATGTTAAAGGTTACCATCCTTCACTTATCCTTACTTAAATTAACAGAAATCATTTTAGATAACAGAAGATCATAATATAGTGCGATTGTTAATGTATGTTCAATTTACTATCAATATGTAATAGCGTCAAATCTAAAGGAAACAGGAACACACAATACAACCGTGGTTCAAATTTTGGTATAAAGGCAATGATTATAAAGGAATCTACTTAAGTCGGAATATGAACAATATGTAAGAGTTAAATGTTGGTTCCTGCCTTCTTATAACACAGCCCAGTTGATCTCATGTGGGCTGGACCATAAAAAGAAGGAAGTAGAAGGAAGGAAGGAAGGAAGGAAGGAAGGAAGGAAGGAAGGAAGGAAGGAAGGAAGAAAGAAAGAAAGAAAGAAAGAAAGAAAGAAAGAAAGAAAGAAAGAAAGAAAGAAAGAAAGAAAGAAAGAAAGAAAGAAAGAAAGAAAGAAAGAAAGAAAGAAAGAAAGAAAGAAAGAAAGAAAAGAAAGAAAGAAAGAAAGAAAGAAAGAAAGAAAGAAAGAAAGAAAGAAAGAAAGAAAGAAAAGAAAGAAAGAAAGAAAGAAAGAAAGAAAGAAAGAAAGAAAGAAAGAAGAAAGAAAGAAAGAAAGAAAGAAAGAAAGAAAGAAAGAAAGAAAGAAAGAAAGAAAGAAAGAAAGAAAAGAATACAGGGAAAAAAAGGAAGGAAGGAAAAAATTGAAGAAGGAAGGAAGGAAAGAAAAGGAGACAAGAAGGAAAGATGGAAGAAATGGAAGAAGGACAGTAGTAAAGAATGACTTAAGGAAAGAAGGAATAAAGGAAGGAAGGAATATAGGAAGCAAGGAAGAAAGGAAGAAAGGAAAAGAAAGAATCAAGGAGGGAAGGACGGACAGATGGAAGAAAGGAAAGAAAGAGGGAAGAAGGACGGACAGACTGGAGGAAGGAAAAAAGGGAGGAAGGAAAGTGGGCCAGATTGGCCCACTCAGCGGGCTGGTTCTGGCCCACGGGCCTCATGTTTGCCACCGCTGGTATAACAGGACTCCTAATAACTGCTCTTAAATGAAATGAACTGACATCTGCCTGCAAACTAGATTCTTTAATTCCTCTTTCAGGATTTTAAAACTTTATGAAAAAAGTTTTTTTTTGTTCTGACTGTTTTTTATAAATTATGTGTCTGATTAAAAAATGTGTCTCAATCTCAGGCTTCAAAATGACACAAACCCCCCCAACAATAACATATTTACATAGAATTAAATAAATGAAAACCAAGCCTTATTGAATCCTTGAACAGTCCTGTTTTATAGCTGCAGGACTCAGGTGTGATTACTTGAGTGAATCAGCTTCGATCACATGATGCGTCATCATCATCATCATCATCACGGTAGAAAAATGTCTTTTGAGTTTTTTGAGGCTCGAGGGAGCTTCATTAAAGACTGATGATGTCATACTTAAGGCAAGGCTAGACAAGTTTACGTGTGTGGCGCAATTTAACACACAAAAGCAGTTTAAGTAGCTTTATATGATTCATTAAACACATTATAAAAGATAAAGGATAGACACCTTCTTCTTTTAAATGAATACAGGATATGACACAGACTTTAGAAATAAAGCTCATGAGTTCAGAATAAGCTCTAAGTTGCCCCAAGAAAATAAAAGTATAGTGCTGTGCTGATGTCATCGGGTTAACTCGGACAGCTCCAGGGTTTAAATCTGCAGTTTGAGAGACAACGCTCTCATGAAAGACGCTCTGGATTTGCATGATGGGAAATGTACGATGCAGTGTTTCATGAATCTGACCCATAATAGAGATTTTGGCGTCTGCTGCTTCAATGTTTTACCGTTCAGTTTTTAATCAGACTTATATATTTTACAGCTTTTACTTCTTTCTTCTGTTGTTGTGGTGTTTTTTAAACTGTGTCTGTTTTTATTGGTATTTTCTAACAGGCAAAGCCAAAGGACGACAGTTAAAGATGATGACACATTTTGCAGGGATGAAGATCAATGTGTGCTACCATCTAAAAAAAAACCAACCAGGAGCAGTTTATGAGTCAATACGAGTCCTAAAAAGTTATAAAACTGAAGAAAACAACACCAAAAATCTTAATTTTAAATTGATATGATGCATATAGAACATAATAAATTTAAGTGTTAGCTGGACTTCAATATTTGTAAATATGAGGAAACCTATATTAATCACTCAGCAACACATAAGAAACATTATTTTAGTAAAAAAAAAAAGTGTATAAAATATGACATTTGAATGAAAAAAAGTGATGCAAATGTACAAAAATTGATAAAAATTAGATTTAACTGTATTACTTTTATGTGCTGGAATGACTTTAAGGCATAACAAAAACAATTCAAACATGTCACCTTCTGCTTTTATAATAAAAATACACTTTATTTATGGAGCACCTTTTATACAAGGGATGTAGCTCAAGGTGCAATACAATACAATAAAACAACAACAAATAAACAAATAAAACTAGATAAAAATAAGTTAAAATGACACTAATTAAAAGCCAGATTCAATAAATATGTGGTATAAACTGTCATTCCTCACACTTCTTTTCTGGTATTTTAACAGATGAAACGATGAATGACAGTAACCGAGATGAACGGACAGTGAGAGGTAACGATTTGGCTGAACGGCTGCTCCGCTGCTGATTACATGCCACCCACGTTCTTCTGGGGGGCAACAGAATCATGTTCTGATTGGCTGCTAGATTACGAGCAGAGCCATGACTCCAGCGCCCTTGAGAAAGTGTGTGTACGTGTGTGTGTTTATGAGACGCTGAGAAACATTGTGTGTGTGTGTGTGTGTGTGTGTGTGTGTGTGTGTGTGTGTGTGTGTGTGTGTGTGTGTGCGCGTGTGTGTGCGTGTGTGTTAACAGGTGTGAAATGAAACATCCAGACTCCTGCACCTGCGTCACTGTCTGACTCCGAGGCCTCTGATAAAAACATGGTTCTGGTTAATTCACCATCATGGCCCAATGAAACAAGACCCAGATGTGTGTTGGTGTGTGTGTGTGTGTGTGTGTGTGTGTGAGGACGGATTAAAAAAAGAACAAGGAGAGAATACCAAATAAATAAGGAGTGGGCGATTAGAGGACAAGAAAGTTGAAAGAGAGCTACGATAAGACTGATCTACAAAAACCTACAAATACAGTTTATATATGTTTGTTATTTAGGGTTTCCACCTCCAAGACAAGTTATTCACCTTTTAAATTAAGT
>NC_084991.1:12210017-12222517 GCF_963691925.1 Scomber scombrus
ATGTGTTTTATGTATGTGTGTGTGTGTTTCTGGTGTTTATAGGAAATTGTAGAAGAAACCTTTTTAATTGAAGTTTACATGATGTCTTAGCACCTTAACCTTAATAAACGGACATTAAAGAGTACGTTTGCTGACCTTTACGTCTTGTCTACTTTTGTTCGTTAATGTTTAAGCATCTTACAGATTAAGATGAAGATGTATTTACTGGAAAGAAACATGTGATAAAGACAGATTATGTTGGAGAATCAAGGGTAATTTTAATGTGATATTATCTTATAATTAGTGTTTGTGGTAAAAGTTACACATATTAGCTTTAAACCTGTTGAATTAGTACAAACAAATCCAATTAAATCAGCTGTGAATCAAAGTTTAATTAGACCAAATATATGTGTAGGCATCTAGTAATGGGAAAATGTCACGTGCATGTAGCATTAAATGTATAAAGTCAGATGCATAATAGTCTTATTTTTTACTTATTCTTCAATGAGATTATTCTTTAAATCTACATTTGTCTAGTTATTTTATTACAGTATTGTTCCGCTCTGCAGTTAATCCGTTGGTTCCCTAAAGATATGCATGATCAACCTCAGCTTTTATTTAATCACTTACATTTGTTTAATTTCCATTTTTAATAATGCCTTCACCACATAGAAAATGCCTTATTAAGTATAAATCTGCACATAAATTGAGAATGCAGCACAGTGTTTTACTTAATATTGAGATTAAAAGCACTTATTCTACATCAGTGTTAGTTATTTTATACCACAATTAAAGCTTGTGATGTTTACATTTCTTTTTGTTTTTTGTATATTGAAAATCTCACACATGAATCATACATAAGAAAAAAAAAAAGCTTGAGATGTGTTATTTCTTGTGCTGAAATAAAGGGGAAAAAAAAACAGTTTTATATTGGCTATAATGCAACATCAAACCATTTAACGTTGGCTATTTTAACATAAATGCCATTTATTTTAAAATACAAGAAGGTAACGGAGCACTAATTGAAGTAGAAACACATTAAAACCCAAATTTACAACCATAGGTCACAACATCGAGCGGTCTAACAGGATCTGCGGGCGGATTAGTCCTTTAACCCTCACATTCATATTCATATTCTCACCTATCACAGTATTTCCTGTCATAATTAATCTCTATACCAAACCTTCTGAACCACAAATCATTCATAAAGACATTAATTAATCAGTCAAAAATAAACACATTGGGCCAGATGCAAGAACCACTCGTACGCGTTTGCGTGTGCGTTGTGTCGTACCTCTCACGCACAACCCAACCTGCAGTCCTCCAAAGCAATAAAACATGACTGTTACTGTCTAATTGTCTAATTGGCAGTGTGCCAACGATATCATGTCTTTTGATGGAACTCAATGTTTTTTCCGGGAGGGGGGGGGGGGGGGGGGTTTGACATCATATACTATAAGCAAGATATGATAATCACATTAATGAACACATAACACCTCCACACGGGTACCCTCATCTCCAACTTCTTCTGCCGGCTTGCCCTGTGTTGTCATCCCGGTGTTAGCAGGTCCGGCAGCAGGTGTAACATCAGCAGTTGAGCTTCAGAATCAACTGACTTGGATTTTCTTTTTAACATCACTGTATGCTGACTACCACTTAACAGAGAAATGAATAATGTCGATCCGCAGGCTGAGTGATTATTATATTGTCAGTATTTTAGAGACCCCTGAGTAATGGGTGTGAACAACAGGGGATGTAGAGAAGGGGGGGGAAGTGTATACTATGTCCCGTTCATTAAATTGCACTTCTGAATCCATAATCATGATGACATTACTCTGTTTGTAAAATGATTAGGCTATTTAGTATTAAGAAGTAGGCTATTTAACAATTTAGGTAGATATATCAGTCATTTGAATTGACAATTGAAACTATGATATAATGCAAGCGTACAATATAAATATTAGCGGCCGAAACTACAATGTGACTTGTCCACAGTTACTTTTCCACAATATAAACTGACTATTTATTAATAACTGTTATTCATTTAATTGAAATATTGCTTATCGAAGTAATAGTTTAACTCCCTGGCTGATGACATCCTCTGCTGGTATAATTCATGCTCAGTCATTTTTGTTTTTATTTCTATGACGGTGCGCGCAACAGCTGAGACAGCGTTCACAGCACGGGTCATTTTCCTCATTCTTTGTCTTTCTCAGGACCTTTAATTCCACCACTAACACTAAATAATAATATGTGTTTCTGTTGAACTATTTCTGAGAGCGGGATCTCAGTCTGAGAGCTCATAAAGTTCTTATTCTTAGTCTTTAGTGCCATTTTCATGAATGGAGCTTCTCCACAACCTGCCGGTCGTCTGACCTTATATGGTATTTTGGGGGCGTCATTCATGTTAATTTACTATTCTCGGGAACGCGCGTTCATTTACATCCCACAACAGGTGGGATTCATCATGTTTACGAAGGTCATTTACGACTGTTTCCTGGTGATACGAGTGTTTTGTGAATCCGACGTGGCACAATCGTAAATTCCACCTCACGAGAAAAGTACGACAGATTTAAGAAGAAAAATACGAACATATTCTTGCATCTGGCCCATTGTATCTTTAATGAAGCTTTCAGAGAGCAGAGAGAGTTTATTCTTTAGCTATTATGATTTTAAAAACTATTAAAAAAAAGACTATATTATGGTCCAATGTTACATAAAACATGAGAACTATTTCAACAAATTATATTAAATGTGAAGAATTCTTGTATATGGGTCACATATATTTCCTTTTTTGTATAGTCTGGGTCACATTAGGGGAAGACGTCTAATTTCAGCTAAAAAAATAATGTATTTTTACAGCTTTACAGATGTATAAATGGGTCAAATTAGACTCGGAACAGTATGTAAGGGTTAAAAGAACAACCTCTCCTCCTTATCAACCTGCTCATCCTTCACTTCAGGGCCAGAAACTTCCACCTCCAACCTCCCATCAAGCACTCGTTGGAGCTAGAAGTGTTTTTAATGCACGATAGCTCGACTGAAACCATCACAAACACATCAAGAACTCAGGAAGTTGTCTGGAACTTCCGCAGTTTGATTCACCTCTTGATAAGCGACATGAAAACAGTTTTTTGTTGTTTTTCTAGCAGCTTTAAAGATATATTTTCACTTATTAACAGCAAAGTGACGTTTAAAGCTTTGGTAATGAAAAAAGTGATAAAAATACATTAAAAAAACTGCACATATTACTCATTTGTTATCCTTTTATTGACCTGTATTGAGGCTGTAAGGTCTAAATAAAACAACAAATACACAATATTTCAGTGTCATACTTTCGGTTTCTTTCTGACGGCAGAGACTAAATATTATTTCTGACATCTTTAACTTCATCTGACGTTGGTCTGACTGGAATTGAGTTATTCCTCTGTGTATTTGGGAGGATGTTACAGCTTTAACACTATCAGTCTGTGTGAGAAGAAATACGTCGGAATGTTTGAACGTCAATAGAGTGAGCTTTGGGGTAAAAATGTGAAGTTAAACGATATATAATCCATTTTTTAAAAAGTAATTCAGGGTCAGGGTGGAGTTATTTCTAGATGTGAGGACACAGTCAGTAATACAAGCAGCTCAATTATCAGTGCAGCAGATGATAAACTCTGCATGTTATTTAATAGGAGACCAAATATAATGTAGGTGTGAAGCAAGGTCACTCTGCTTCATTGATATACAGTTATTATATCAATTAGATGGTGTTCTTTGTGTTTTATGATAGAAAATTGAGTATTTTTGGGTTTTAAAATGTTGGTGAGACAAGCAATTTGAAGTTTGAGCTTTTGAGATGGATATTTTTTCACTATATTTACTGATTTTTTAATAAACAAAGTAAACGATTAATTATTTCATCATTTCTAATAATGAAAATATGTGTTAGTAATATGTGTTAGTATTTCTTAGATGATGTTTTCAAGGGGTTTAATCTGAAGGTAAGAGACTTTTAAAGCTTCATAGAGAAATGTAAAATAAATAAAACATTACTACTATTACTACTAATAACAATAATATTAAATGTAAAATGTTGTAATTTCTTGAAATGTAAAACGCAAAATAAATAAAATAATAAATAAAATAATTTAAAAGTTACGACAAAAATGTTTTTTTTAAATTATCAAATTACCAAAAAATTACATAAATAAAAATAAATAAATAAAATAATAATAAATACATGTAAAATGTTGTAATTTCTTGTTAATTATTCTCAAATGACAAAACAGAAAAATGTAAAATGCAAAATAAATAAAATAATTTAAAAATGATGACAAAAATATATTTATTTAAATTCTCAAATTACCTAAAAATTGAATAAAAATAAATAATAATAATAATACAAATAATATAAAATGTTGTAAGTTCTTGTTCTTTTTACAAGGACATGTAAGATAAATAAAATAATGTTTTTGATTCTTAAATGACAAAAACAGGTAATCAAACATAAACTGAGATACATGTAAGATGGATGCTAGCTATTATACGATGAGATACGATCCATTAAAAGCTTAATTCTGTGCATCAATCTCACACAGACTGAATAAAACGTTTCTAACTCTGCTGGCGACCGTTACACTGAAACTCCAGGTGACAGGAAGCATCCAGCGGAGGTTCGTTTGTGTTCGTTCCTCATTATAAATGCTGTTAAACGCTACAGCTGACAAAGAGCAACAAGCATAATCACAACCTTTCTCACTTCCTCTGCTCTCCCAAAGCTCTCTTTCTGGGCTGCTGTAATTAGCCTCCTTTTGTTCTTTATGATAAGGATTCGTCACTTATTACACCTCCAACCGTTTCTGGCTCTCAAGTATAATAATAATAAAAACAGTAATAATAGTGGAGAGGTTGATTGGAGAACACACACACACACACACACACACACACACACACACACACACACACACACACACACACACACACACACACACACACACACACACACACACACACACACACACACACACACACACACACACACACACACACACACACACACACAACCTTCATTCAAACACTGAGAGCATCTCAGTGACTCACTAAACATGCAAAAAAAACAACCCAAAGGTTCAAATGAAACATCAGAAAACTCGACTGAATATAGAAACGAGCAAAAACAAGAGCAAAAAATAATCACAGAAAATACAATTAAATATTAAAATGATGCAAAACGCAGTGAACACAGAAGATACTAGATAAAAAACTATACAAAGAAATTCAGTCAGGGCATGTTCTGTATTAGTTTTTTTGCAGTGCCTTTCTGTATTTGTACATTTCTTCTGTATTTGTGATGGGTTTCTGTTTATTTGTGGTGCGTTTTTGTGTAGTTGGTTGTTTTTTCAGTTTTTTGTGGTGTGTTTTTGTTTATTTGGTTGAGTTTTCTGTTTTTTTTAGGTGTGTTTTTATTATTTAGCTGTGTTTTCTGTATTTTTGTGGTGCATACTGTACTGAAAGTTTTCCTCCTAGTTGTACAGACACTGCAATACACTATACATATATACTTCTTTACAGTATTTTGCATTTTCACCTGCTTAGAAACACCACTGAAACACACTACTGTCTTCAACATTATACCTTATAAGTCAACCTGAGATTCCTACTTCTATTTCCATTTACTAAAGTCAATATCAGCCTGTCAAATTTGAGTCAAACAACTTGGAAGTATTTCATTATGTGTGCATCATTTTAAATGAACTCAGACCAAGCTGTTAATCGCTGATAAACTGCAACATGTAGCACCTTTAAATATGATGCAGCTGAGATGTTTGACACACACAGACCGAATGATGATGATGTCACCAACTTCACACAACAAACAACCAATGCGGCGACTGCAGACACTTCACAGCCATTATGTGCTATTATACTGGAACTCCACAACAATCATCTACCTCACAACCTCTGGAAGACAACCAATAATCAGAGACTGTGTGCTTTACAGACAAATAATTAACTTCCACATTGTGTCTGTAACTTACAAACACCTTTTCATTCGGCCTCCAACCAAACTGAATTTATTCAGAAGTCTGTTTTAATGTTAAGAAGCAGAATTAAGTAGGAAAAAATACAATCCAGCTGTTGTTATAAGGGTCAAATAAGGGTTGGCAAGATGAGTAATTCAAAAATAGCTTTAAAAATAGTTTTAAAAGCAGCATCAGGTTTGTTAAAATGTACTTATTGTATTTTGTTGGTTTTATGCTACATTGTCAAAGTTAACCCATCATTCAGACTAAACTTGACTTCTCCAGTGTTTCCTATTAAAGCATGACGCTACTTTTAGCATGCTAACATGGAAGTATCAGACTTTACTGTGCTGGCCGGCCAATGATGTCACCCGTTTAATAATAAGCCAGCGCTGCGGTGACTGCACACACTTCTCCACAGCAACACCATTATCTGCATGCTAATGACAGCGTACACTATTTGAAGGCAGAGTGCGACACATGATGATGTGCTGTGAAATATCTGCAGTTTCCTCATCGCTCCTCAGATGTTGACCGGTGATGTCATCGCTGTACAGGCTTCACCCATGACATCAGCATGTTAGCATGTTAACGTAAGTGTGTTAAAAGTTTAATTATAATTTTTTTAAGATGGTTATATGAGGTTTATGTCAATGGAAACAGATCTAATAACAGCTGTCTTATGTCATGATATTTCACAAATTTTGAGTAATATTTTGTCTTTGTAATTTATAGATAACAAGGCAATCTCGCACTTTATGAACATGAGCATCCTTTTAATTATGAATGTTTTAAATCATGACTTTCATCCAGGCCTCTTAATTTTCAGATTGCTATTCACTAAAATTAATTTGCACTTTTTATGCTGGTCTTTTAAGGTAAAGAATATTATGTTTCTTATGTATGGAAGAGCATTATTAACATGACAATAAAGGAAATCTTGAATCTTGAAGTTTTTGAGGAGCAGTTATGGCTGCAGCTAACTATTCTTACTGTAATTGTTTATTTTCTTTATTATCGATGAGTTGTTTTGTCTGTGAAAAGTCAGAAAATGGAAAATCCAAAGCTCCTCTAATGTCTCGTTTTGTCTCGACCAAAGAAACCAGAAAATGTTCCCATTTGAGAATCAGGAATCAGAGAATTTGGACTTTTTTTCTATAAAAAATGACTCAAATCAATCAATGAATAATCCGAATAGTTGTTTATTAAGTTAATAGTTGGCAGCTAATCATCGCAGCTCTAGAGTCTCCCAAAGCTTATCTAATGTCTTGTTTTGTCTCAACCAGCCCAAAAATATATATAGACATAAAAATAGCCTGAGCTCGATCTTATTTTAGTTCTGACCATCATTACTGTCATGTTACTTTCTCACCAGCTGCACTTCAGACACAAATACATCCAGTTGAACCCAATTTGCCAAACAAATAACTTTCTAACAAACTAACTAACTAACTGGAATCAACTCTTTTAAAAAGCTTCCTGTCAAATATGTTTCATCTGATCAGAACTTCAGCTGAACTGTCAGAATCATCTTTTTCCTCTTTTACCTCTTTTTAAGCCATCGAGTGGATCCTCCAAGCGTGGTCAGCGCCTTAGTCCGCATTGGTCACACTGTAACTGGGTCCAACACACCAAACACAACAAACAAAAACAGAGAGGGACAACTTGATCTAGCTCATCCCATCACTGTCAACGAGCTGCGGCTGCTGCTGCTGCACGCGAGCAGAAAAAAAGAGGAGAGGAACTACGAGCCAGAGAGGCAAAGAAAGAGAAGTGAGATCAGAGACGCTGGTTGTCCACAATGCTGCCGTTTGTTTCTGTCTGTCTGACTGACTGACGCCGGATTACTGAGGGCGAGAGAGAGAGAGAGAGAGAGAGAGAGACAGAGAGAGAGAGTGAGAGAGAAAGAGAGAGAGAGAGAAATCTGACTTCAGGAGAAAGTCAGTCCCACTCACAACATTCCCCCACCCAAACACAACAACACGACAACAAGTAGGGCCATTCAACTCATCAGAGACAAGGAGGGAGAGAGAGAGAGAGAGAGAGAGAGAGAGAGAGAGAGAGAGAGAGAGAGAGAGAGAGAGAGAGAGAGAGAGAGAGAGAGAGAGAGAGAGAGAGAGAGAGAGAGAGAGAGAGAGAGAGAGAGAGAGAGAGAATCGCTGTTTTCCATCAAACTGACCCGATGAAATGTCACAAAAAGAAAATGTGATTTATCTGATGAGTTACGGGTCAAAAATCTTTCAAAAAAAAAAAAACTGAGATGATCACAGCCAATCAAATGTCAAAAAAGTAAGCGATTATAACATTCCCAAATTTTCTTTTCTTTTTTTTAGCTGTTGGGAAGTTGGGAAACTGATGACAGTTTGATGATTAACAGTTTCCATTAAAACTAAAAAAGTGGACGTGATGCTACCAGGCGGCGTAGGAGACGAAGAGGAGGAGGAAGAGGAGGAGGAGGGTAGGGTCAAAATGAGCAACAGGCTGAGGGAAAAGAAAGAGTCTCTCTCTTTTTCTCTATCATCTCGGTTTTCATCTCTTTGCTGCATCGCTACAGGAAATATCTTTGTTGGTGAAGGAGAGAGAAGTTCTGTTATCACTTTTAAAGCTCCAGGGTCACTGAGAGAGGAGGAGGAGGAGGAGAAGGAGGAGGAAGAGGAGGAGGGTGAGGAGGAAGATGAGGAGGAGGACGAGTAGGAGGAGGAAGAGGAGGAGGAGGAGGAAGAAAGGAAGAGGAGGAGGAGGACGAGTAGGAAGAGGAAGAGGAGGAGGAAGAGGAGGAGGGGGAGGAGGAGGAAGAGTAGGAGGAGGAAGAGGAGGAGGAGGAAGAGAAGGAGGAGGATGAAAAGGAGGATGAAGAGAAGGAGGAGGAGGAAGAGGAGGAGGAGGAGGAGGAAGAGGAGGAGGGTTACTGTGTTCAGGCGTCATCTCCATTTTCTGGAAGTCCACTTAATCCACATCTCTCTCTTTTTTGTTTGTTTTTTCTTAAAGGCAGATTTTTGCAAGTTATTTATATGTTTATTTTCACATTTGAAAATTCGCTTTAAATTTGATGTATGTTCTGTAGTTTGAAAGTTTGTCAAACAGCATTATTAAGACTATAACTGTTGAGTGTTTATGGGATTAAATAACATGATCATGATACAACAGACATCCAGGAATTCAGCGAAACTAAGCAAGTAAACTGAGAGGGGGGTGAGAGACTTTAAAGCTTTGTCTGAAGGGAAACCCACCGAAAATCCCCACTCTATTCAGTAGTGCACAATGAATGATTGAATGAATTGTCACTGTATCTCTGAATCCCCCCCCCCCCCCCCCCCCCAGAGGCCTGAAGCTATTTCCACAATCGTGACTAAAATATGTCCAAGAATTAAAAAATAATAAATTGGAAAAATATGCAAAAAAAAGCTGCTGTTTCATTGTATGTTGTATTTTCTTAAACAGTTGGATTCCTATTAGATTTGAGGATTAAACAGTGGTGTATTTTTGCAGATATCGTCTTAAAATTGACCTGCTGTTGCCTTTTGTAAGAGTGTGTTTAATTATGAGTCAGTTTATAGTGTCTCTCCTCTTGTGGAAGTGAAATGGAAGTGGAAAATTGTCTCCCCAACGTTTTAACAGCAGGTACAGAAGAATTATTAGAAGATTTGAGAGCATAGGAAAGAAAAGAAAAGCTCACAGCGAGAGAAAATCTTTCCAACTGCTTCCAAGAACTTGATTAAAGAGAACGAAGAAGCAGCTTCCAGCACATTTCCAGCTCTATATTTATCTTCTGGAGCTCTACTGGAATATCTTTGCATGATTTATAGTTTAAAAAAACGGCTCATTTATTTTGTGCTGGTTCTTTATGCAGCTCCTCTCAGTTCAGCCTCTGTCTGTAAAAGGACGTTTTTTTTAGCTCCTGTCTCTTTAAGGCTCTTCCTCCTCCTGATGAGCCGACTCTGCTCTGATGAACTCCACAGGTTAAATACATTATAGTAGCAGGAATTTAACCTTTTTATGTTTCCTTTCCTTTTTATTTCCTTCCTTCTTTTCCTGAATCAGAGCGAAAATATGTGAATGGACAACATGGGTTTTGACTTGCAGGAGGAACATTTTTTACATTTTCACCTGCAGTTTTGCAGCTTTTGGGCAAAAAAAAAAAAGATGTACCATAAACACCAGTGTATAAGACGCACCTAAGCTTATGAAATGGGTATTATTGAGCCTTGTTCTTTTAAAAGGTTTAATTGGAAGTTAAGCAAATCATTACTGGACCATTAACCATTAACCTGACTCACTGTTTCAGGTGTAATATGTGTGTTTTGGAGTATAAACATATATGTTTATTCCTACAGGTGCATTCAAATAAACCTTTTCTTTAATAGAGAAGTGTTTCCCCAGCATGACACCTCCAAAAATTAGACTGTGACTTGTCCACCAGTGTGACTTACACACTGGTTTTTACGTTACTTGTACTCGTCCATCGGTTCCCAAAAGATGTGCATGATCACCCTCATCTTTATTTAATCATTTCCATTTTTAATGTGGCAATATTAAAGTTTTTTGCCTTATTAAGTATAAATCTGCACATAAATTGATTGAATATTGAGATTAAATCACACATTTTACATCAGTGTTACATATTTTGAGCATCCATTAAGTTAAATATCCTATAATGGGAAGTCTATGGTGGCATTTGTTTTAGCTGGGAAACCTCCCAGTTATTAAATGCTATATAAAATCAAGCATAAAGAGGTTTAAAAAGTTGGGTTTCGACAACAACTAAAGCTTGACAACCCCCAAAATAGACTTTGACTTATACACCGGTGTTAAGAGTAGGTTAAAGTCCTGAGTTTTGACTTGCATTTGGGTATTTTTACATACATTTTCACCTCATGTTTTTCACCTTTTGGGCAAAAAAAATGTATTTAAATCACATGTATTTGTTCCATTTATGAATTTAAAGATGATCTTGGCAGCAACTACCCCCCACCCCCCCCCCTTCTTCTCTCTATCAAGTCAACACAATGTCACTAACTAGAGCACCAATACACACATTCCCTACAAGGCAAATACTCCTTCTAATCAATATCATGGTGTCTGTCAGCGGGCTCAACAGCGGCATGGAAGATAATCAGATGCAGTAAAATTTTTCAAAGAGATTAAATTTGGCTGCAGATGAGACACAAAGCTGATCATAAGTACAATTCATCATCAAATCATCATTCCCTCTTCTTTGTAGATGATTTTTTTTTTACAACTGTGACTGCTGTTTAAATGATTTTCTATTGCTTTTAACTTGTTTGTTTGCTGCATTTCCTTTATGTGACAATATAAAATGTGTATAATTGTTTTTTTATCAGGAGAAGTTCACAGAAAGTGTATAAAATCTCTGTTCCTCACTGGTTAAAGGTGAGAGTCTCAACTCATTTCCTCGTTTTTCTGGCATGCAACACACACACACACACACATACACACACACAGACATTTTAATAACATCATGTTGTTATTAACGCTAGATTGACTTCTGTGCTGATTTGAAGCTTTTTTTTTTTACATTTTCGGATCTAGAAATCCAGCTGAGTGGACCTAATTAGCCGTCATCGTCTCACATCGCTTCCCTGATCATTCACAGGAAATAGGAAGTGAAAAGCCTGTTATGATTGTTGTTGTAGTAGGAAGAGAGATCTGCAGTGACTGTTACTTTTACATTACAAGCAGCCTATAGATGTAGTACTTAGCACATTAATGTACGCAGCTTTTAAAGGTTCAGTGCACAGTTTTTGCTCAGATGTAACAGATCCGTCTTTAGGACCAAACATCCAAACAGACGCTGGTGCCAACATCATGACCGTCACCAGTTTGTCATTAACAAGATGGGACAAGTCACAGAACGGGCGGGCAGCGACGGGTAAAATAAAGCCAACACACACACACACACACACACGCACGCAGGCACGCACGCACGCACACGCACACACACACACGCACGCACGCACGCACGCACGCACGCACACACACACGCACGCACACACACGCACACACACACACACACAGCCGTGCACATTAACAGCTTTCACTGTTGCACTAAGATCAGAGCTCAGAGATCGTGACTGAAATGAGAAGAAGGGCTTTTCTTTGATCATCTGGCTTTCAATTAAACTTGATTATTCTAGCTTTTAGTTCATGTTTTACTAGTTAAGACTATGCTTTTTTATTCTATTTTGTATTTACTGATTGTTTTCTACACGTTCATCAAATTTCCTCTTTAGTTGTTTTATTATATTATTTATATCATTTATTTTTAATACACCCACCTCACATTTCTGGGTTTACCCACTTTATTTCAGGTATTTTTTTTATTGTATTTTTTATTTTTTATATTTTATTAATGTTTTATTTTCTATTTTATCTGGGTATTCTGAATTTTTAATTTAATTTTTTAAATAATTTTTTACCATGTATAATAATAATCTGGCTTCTTTTATTTCATGTTTCAGCCTGTTTTGCTAGTTGGATTATCCTTTTTTTAAT
>NC_084991.1:12227517-12238184 GCF_963691925.1 Scomber scombrus
TCTTGTCTTGAAAAGAAATGAAAGAAAAAAACATACATGAAGGGTTGAAAGTATAACGAGGTCCTGAGGTGAGTCTAAGTCTAGTGTGAATTGGACTTTAAATGAAAGCTGAGGTGGAGGTTTCGGGGCTCCTCCAGGCTGCTGCAGCTGAGCTGAAAGTCGATACGCTGACTTTTTCTTTTAACCGGCAGAAATATGATGCATCTTGTCTTCTAGTGATGATCTGCCTTACTGGTGACCAGTGAGGAACCTCCAGTTACGTAATAGCTTAATAAATTAAACTGAACCACTGCAACTTACAATTATTTTCATTATCAATTCATCTGCTGATTATATTGTTTGTTATAATTTCCTTCATACGTCTTGTTTTGTTTGATTAACTGTCCAAAAACCCCAAGAAAATCATTTTACCCTTATGTTTGACAAAGAAAATTATTGAATTGTCATTATTGAGAAGCACATTTTTTGGTAATTTAAATGTGATGATCAGAATCGTTGCAGCTGTAACTTAGCGATTTGCTCGAAGACACTTTGATGTCAATTATTTTTTTCTATCTGAGATTGTGATCTGGTGCTCAGTTGTGATTCTGCAGATTATCTTTTTCAGCTGTGTGTGTCTTGTTTTTATCTGGTTGTCTTGTTTTCATTGTCTTAAAAAGTACAAATGGAGTGGCACGTGTAATCTCATTATATGTTAAATAATATGATAATAAAGCTTTCTGTCTAGATTCTCCGACATATCACGTATCCTCCAACGTCTCCACTGTACACAGCTGATTAGAGCTGCAACTTTCTCCACAATCAAATCATCGTTAAGTCATTTTTTAAGTACCAAATATTTGCTAGTTGCAGCTTCTCAAATGTGAGGATTTTTAAGTTTTATGCATCATACCACCAGGAGCGCTTCAGAGGTGCAGCGTAGCGTACTCTGAGCAAAGAATCCACCTTTTTAAATGAAGTTGTACTGTTAATGGAGTAATTACGGCAGCCCAATCAAATCCTAAGGAGTGGCTTTAGGCTACCGTAATTACTGTAGTAGCAGCACAACTAAACAGCCTGATTTCTGCCTTATGGAGCCTGACCTCTGAAGCCATGTATTCCATTGAAAATAGACTCGACCCGCTGGGTTCACAATCATTGATTTGTGGAATATTATAACACACACAACCATTAATTGATTGAGAAAACAATCTGTGGATTCATTGATGATGAAAATAATCGTTTGTTTTGGTCTCCAGAGCAAATAAAACATCTACAAACACACATATAACGATCTGCTCTCCCTCTCAGGACCCTGAAACATCAGAGTCTTTCTCGGTCTCGGTCTCGGTCTCACAGCTCCACCTTCATCATCATCATCATCATCATCACAGGATTAACGACATCTGCTCGCACCTTACACCTCGTCATCACACCTGAGTCTACGCAGCACTGAAGCGAGTGTGTGAATTTATGTAGAAGACGAGCGTGTGTGTGTGTGTTCGGTATCTGTTGGAGGCCATCTCTAAATCTGCCTGCATTGATCCGAGCCGAGAGAAGAGCCAAGGTGAATTCCTCTGCGGGGGCTCTGATGGACGGAGATAAAGATGGCAGCCAAATTGAAAGTGCGAATCATTCCCAGTTGGCAGTCGATAAAGCATCTTAAGAAAGAAAAGAAAAAAATCTCTCCAATACTGTTCTGTTTAATTGTCTTTGCCTTTAGAGCTGATAACACACACTCCACTCACCTACATCGCGAGAACGTTCACACACTTCTCATCGAGGTCTCACACACACACACACACACACACACACACACACACACACACACACACACACACACACACACACACACACACACACACACACACACAACGGTGTCTGAAAGCGCTGTGAATAGCTACAGCTAAGACTAAGTACAGTGTTTAATCAGAAGACTTAAACACTTTATTTTTAGCTCACTCCATGTACAACATAAAGCTAATCCACAGTATTAACTTCCATTAGCAACAATTGAAAGGGAACACATCTGACATAGTATATAAGCCCTGTTTCCACTGCAGGAACATCGGGGTAATTTCACGTATACTCAAAGCAGCATTTTAAAAACCCCAGCAGAAGACGAACAGTAGTACAAAAGCGTCTATAATGCCGGAAAAAAGTCCATGATATATATCGGGATATGTATCGTTATTAGGATACTAAATGATATATATCGGGATATGTATCGTTATCGGGATATGTATCGTTATCGGGATATGTATCGATATCGGGATATGTATCGTTATCGGGATATGTATCGTTATCGGGATATGTATCGTTATTAGGATATGTATCGATATTAGGATATGTATCGATATAAGGATATGTATCGACATAAGGATATGTATCGTTATGAGGATATGTATCGTTATTGGGTTATGTATCGTTATTGGGATATGTATCGTTATCGGGATATGTATCTTTATCGGGATATGTATCGTTATCGGGATATGTATCGTTATCAGGATATGTATCGATATCAGGATATGTATCGATATCAGGATTTGTATCGATATAAGGATATGTATCGTTATTAGGATATGTATCGTTATTAGGATATGTATCATTATTAGGATATGTATCGTTATCGGGATATGTATTGTTATCGGGATAGGTATCATTATTAGGATATGTATCGTTATTAGGATATGTATCGATATTAAGATATGTATCGTTATTAGGATATGCATCGTTATCGGGATATGTATCGTTATCGGGATATATATCGTTATCCGGTAATGTATCAATATTAGGATACTAAATGATATATATCGGGATATGTATCATTATTGGGATATATATCGTTATCCGGTAATGTATCGATATTAGGATGCTAAATGATATATATCGAGACATCTATTGTTATCGGGATATGTATCATTATCAGGATACAAACTCATAACATGTTATCAGCTGTTTTCTTGCCTCCTCCATCACATTAGTCCCTAATTTTTTCACCTCCTTTATCAACACCGTCACAGTTATTTGGCTTTTTAAAGAAACGTTGGACTCATTAGCTGTTGTGACATTTTGCCAAGGCCACCTAAAAAAAAAAAATGAGGTCATGCACGTGAGACCAAAGACAAGATAAGACTAGATAATAGCTGATTAATATGCACCAAGTGGACAGGAGTGTGAATAATTTAAAGTTACAGTGCATTTTTCTGTCAATATATAAAATTTCAGTCAATGACAGAGATTTTGGTAATCAAGAACATTTTTGGGAGGTTAACAAAAGCATGAACACAAAGCTCAGTATGATGAGAGGTTAATTTGTTATTTAGCTGTAACATTAAACTACTTTAAACACTGGAGACAAAATTACCAGCACGCCACCCTTCCCCTCCCCCAAAACTAAAATGTAACATCTGCCTCCATCGATCATTACCCAGCAATGATTCAGGGAATTTAAAAAAAGGGAAAAAAAGAAGTGATTTCTACCTAAAATACCGACCTCCCAATGGAACCCGAGCTGCAGAGCTTGCTCGCGAGGTTTAATTGGCCCTCCGTGAGCACACTAGTGGGGTTTAGTTGATGAATTAAAGCTGTTGCTAAAGCCAGCTGGCAGAAGACGCATTGTGTTGCTGAATAAAAGCCTTTAAAAGTGAATCCTGCTCAGCTTTCTAGTGCAGGTGTAGGAGTATTACGCTTTTTTTTACACAGGCTTTTGTTGCATTTATGACATACTTTAGAGGTGTAATGGATGGTTTCATGCTGTTTTCCAACCACTAACTGAGCTAAAGCTAATATTTTCTGGCATTGAAATGAACTGAATACTTCTTTTATTACTATTTTACATGTTCAATAAAGCCAATTCTTAGTTTTTTTTGGATAGTTTAAGATACTGCAGGGAACTTTTTCTGGTGCTTTTTTAAAATTATTTTTTATATTTAATACATATACCTTTGTTTTATTTGTAAAATTTTTGGGGTATTTTAGTAATTATTTTAGGTTTTTTTCATCCTGTGCATAGATACAGATGTGTTTTATGTTGTGTGTGGCTGTCTTGAAGGTGGATGGTACTGATAAGGATCAATAAAAGTATATATCCATCTATTTAAATGTTCATTAATGCTGATTTAGTTGTTTTTTTAGGTGTATTTACATCTATTAGATCATTTTAGATACTGCAGGGCACTTTTATCTGACACTTTTTATTATTTATTGCATATACTTTTGTTGTATTTGAACATTTTTGGGGTATTTTAGTCATTATTTTAGTTTTGCTTATAGTTACAGATGTGTTTTATGTCATGTGTGGCTGTTTGACTGTGGATGGTCCTGATAAAGATCAATAAAGTATCTATCTATCTATTGTACATGTCCACTAAAGCTGATTTAGGTGAAATAGAGTGCTTGAAAAACTAATTTCGGCCAGAAATGCAGAGCCAGAAGCCTCCTACGCAAGTGTCGGTACACACATGGCATTATGACAGAGTGGATGTATTTAAGCAGAAAATTAACATAAATTATCTTCACCTTCCTTATTACAACACAGTTTATGAGAAAAACAGCAAGAAGCACCAATTTTACCTGCATCGACCGCTCATTAAATTTATGCAAATCACCTCTCCGAGAGAGAGGCTCTACAGAGGCTCTTTTTTATTTATTTTTTTAATTTGAAAAAGCAGTGAAGCTAGAAAGTAAACAAGCTGTAGATTTTTTCTTCTTCTTCTTCTTCTTTCAGGGGTTAAAAACTTGGAGCAACTTGTGGCTGCGACAATAAAAAACAAACACTCGTTTTGCAATCGCGGACACAGATTGAGGCTGATCCAATTGGGAGACAGAATGAGAGGTCAAGGGTCACAGAGTGTTTCATTACCTCTGGGCATCATGCTTCATTATTCATTGCACACACCAGAGAAATACAGCTGCAGGACACAGACAGACAGACAGACAGACAGACAGACAGACAGACAGACAGACAGACAGACAGACAGACAGACAGACAGACAGACAGACACACACACACACACACACACACACACACACACACACAAACACACACACAGAGAGAGAGAGAGACACACACATCTCCCAAAGCAACAGAGCTATTACAGTGGTGACTCCAGGGGAAAGTCCTTCCCATTCAGACAATCGCCACAGTAGAAGTTTAACCTTATCCACAATGACATTCACCACAACACTTTCTTATCTGCAGATTCATTTAAATATGACCACTAACTTACTGCAGGTATTCAGCGTTTCCAAAAGCTTCCAAGAAGACATACCCTAATCGTAGCAGTCAGATTTTAACGCTGTCTAGTTGTTTTACAGCTATGTTGGAAAATTCCTGCAAAACAAAGGAATTCTTGTGCCTCGTGCAGATTTTAGTTAAAAGAATGAAAGAAGGAAACAAACTCGGGAATGAGCCCCCGACTGACATATCAGTCAGCTGATATTATCGGCCGATATTGACCTATCACAGATATATCGGTATCGATGAATAAATTATCTTACATGTGCCGATATTTTTATTTTTAAAAAGGTATATAAGCAGCATCTTATGTATATTTGATCCTTTTCCAAGTTCAATATATGTATGTTTTTTTTATTCATAGGTAATTATAATGTTTTATTTATATTTAATGTTTATTAAATTGTAAAATATCATGGCCTCCATTGCACACCTTTGTCACAAGTGTTTGACCACATTCGATTACCAAAAAAATGAGTGTTTATGTTTAAATCCTGTATATAAATACACTTTTTTTTGGGTAACTATCACTCAAATGTGGTTTTCAAACAGTTGTGACAAAGAAAATGCAAGTGTTATCGGCTAATATACATGTATCGATATCAGAGTTTTTTTACTTACTAAAAATCGGTATCAGTCCCAAACATCGGTCGGGCTCTAGACACAATATTATGAGCAAAACATTAACTTCAATCTCTAAACCAACATGGACAAGAAGTCCTGACAGCAGCCAGATGATTCAAAGTAGATTAAAAACTGAAGAAGATTGTGTAACATGACTGAAACTGGTCTGTCAACCAACGTTTCTAAAGTAGAAGATGAACTTTCAATGCTGACATATACAGAGATACAGAGATAGCTTGATAGCAGACTGACTTTTATGGTGCGTTCAGGCTGATTGAAAAGCCAATTTTCACACCTTGTTTTTTTGCAGTCTGTACTTCTTCATAAAAAACAACCACAGAAGATACACAGCTGTATCTCTAGCTAGTAAGTGTGGAGAGTAGCTGTGCTGTGTATATATGTGTGATAGCACTAATGCACTGATTCTTATTATTAACCTTTATGTTACCTCCAAAGACCATTGAGGACGAATCCTCATTTACAACAGTGTCGAGAAACATTAACAAAGCAATACAAAACACATAAAACAATATCGGGCAAAAGAAAAGGCAAATAAAACAATAAATAAATATAGTTGAACATTTAAGATACGGTGAAATTTTATCATTGTCCTCCTTTCTATTTGTTTTCAGGATTTTGAGCCATAAGCTAAACAATCTCAGCTCCATTTGTGCCACTTAAAGCTATGCATGTGTTTGTTGTCTGATCTTTTCTTTCTCTTTGCCTTTGTGCCAGTATGCAAATATGCAGCCTCAAAAATGTGTTCTCATTCAGTCTGAAGACATCTTAATGTCTCAATATGCTTCAGACAAAGAGCGTGTCTGATACCTCCATCCACCTACAACCTTACCGAAATCAGAGTGACGCACACTTCACCCAACAGCTGGCCAGGAGTGCAGATGTTTTTTTATCATTCATACAACTACTACAGCCGAATACAAAACCATGAATACCTGAAAAGTATGCAATGTCATTCCCATTTATAGGATTCACTGCATCTCGTACTCTCTACCCTTTTCACCCCTTAAAGAGTGTGTCGCCACTTTGAACGAGTATCAACACATCAACACACACTACCGAAGCCTTTAAGAGTTGAAAAAACCTGCCTGACTGTATCGATTGAAATGGCCCCCAGTGTGGGGAAAAGCCTCTAAATGCATTGTTTGGACCCTCGTGGGACATCGATACCTTCCACTTAGACCTACAGAGTAACAAATGAGGACGATTCAGGTGAGTTCTTGAGTTGATTTCCTAGTTTTAGAAAGAATAAAAATACACACCTTCAATCTATCAGAGGAGAAACTACACACATTACCGGCCAATAATCAGTTTTAATAAAAGCGCCCACATACTGGCTAAACCCTGGTGCAAACATTCATTCACACAAGACTCATAAATCCTTTCTCCTGACATTCAACCATTCTCCATAAATGCTTTTCTTGTGATCAAATCTGTTCACTTTGCTTAATTATCATCGACATAGAAAAAAAGAAGGATCTTATGTGTCGTTACATCACTGCTCACGTGCACACACCTCCGAATCTGGCGGCTGCCCTGCGTCTGGACGGCGACACCAGCTCCTTGACGATCTGTAGGACCTGCATGCTCACAGGAGGGAGGCAGAGGAGCCGCGGAGCAGAGGCGCTCCATTGTAACCCTCTCGCCCTCCGCAACCTCATCCCCTGCTTCTGCTGGTTCCACCTCCTCAGGACTCATCCCTTAAATCCACATCATGACTCCTCAAAAAGCTCTCGTTATCTTTGAGGGGGAATATCTTGGTTTCAGCATCCCCCGATTAAAAAAAAAGAAAATAGAGTCTTTTCTCCAAACCCTCCAGCAGTCAAATGTTCTTAAGATGCTGTTCGATGATTGTTCTCAGCGATGGGTTTCAGCTAAAATGTACAAACCAACACACACACACACACTCACCATCTAGATAAATGCTTCACCTGCTTCCAAAAAAAAAAAAAAAAGGGTGCCTCTAGTCCACATTAAACAAGCCCATAAATCTCAACTCTCAACTCTGGCAGCCGCTGAAAGTATCGGAGGATGTTTGCTGGCGGCGCTGACTATCCGCAAACTGAATGTGCTCATCTCTCTCTCTCTCTCTCCTGTGTGTGTGTGATGTGGTGTGTTGCTCAGCTGGAGTAGCTCTCACACACTTCATTTGGTGGCGGTCGGCAGAACAGAGAAGCCTTCCCCTCCTTTTTTCTTTTATTTCTCCCCTTTTATTTATATTCTTCTTCTTCTGTGGCTCTTGCAGACAAACCACCAGGTAGTTGCAGATCAATACGTGCACAGTTGCTTCTTAACTCTCTCGTCTATCTCTTTCGTTTTCCATCAGCCTCTCCTCTCCTCTCTCCTCTCTTCTCCTTTCCTCTCCTCTCTTCAGTTCTTGCAATCGCTGGCTGCTTCGCTCGCTGTCCCTGTCTTCACATCCTTTAAATCCAAATTAATGAGCGCCTCCACTCACTCACAGCACCTCCCTCCCTCCTCCTCTCTCTCTCTCTCTCTCTCTCTCTCTCTCTCTCTCTCTCTCTCTCTCTCTCTCTCTCTCTCTCTCTCTCTCTCTCTCTCTCTCTCTCTCTCTCTCTCTCTCTCTCTCTCTCTCTCTCTCTCTCTCTCACTCTCTCTCTCTCTCTCTCTCTCTCTCTCTCTCTCTCTCTCTCTCTCTCTCTCTCGCTTTCTTGCACTCCTCCCTCCCTCTCTCTCCTTCTCATTGTGTCGCTTTCTGTCTCGGTCACCCACCCCCTTTTTTTTCTTTTTTTCCTCATGTACTGTGAAGCTGAGAACATGAGCCGAATATAAAGGGGTGAATGCAAAGCGGTGAGAGATGTGTGTGTGTGTAATTTAAGTATATGTATGTGTGTGTGTGTGTGTGTGTGTGTGTGTGTGTGTGTGTCAGCATTGGTGACGCCGTCATCCCGAGGTTACGCCCTCTCACATTTTCAAACTGTCTCTCTCGATATCATCTTCACTCCCCTTCGCCTTCTCGTCTACTGCAATGAAGATTCGCGTCAACGCTTTCAACAGAATTACAAATGAAATTTAGGGCTGTCGCGTCAAATTATGTTTGAGTATAATCCAAAAAACTATTCATATGGTCAAAATCACCATCTTCTTATTCAAGTGACATTTATGTATGCATTGTTGAGTCCAAAAAACATGTTTCTAGTGCAGAGTTTGCTGCTTTAAGTTTGCATGTAAGTGCAAGATATTCATACTTGGTCTATTTTAGCTTCAATTTATTCCAATTTAAGACTTTTAATCATGTTTAAATGTCTTTATTGTCTGTCTTGATGCATTTTGTGTTTTATGTGAAGCACGTTGAATTGCCTTGTTGTTGAAATGTGCTACGCTTATACATCTACCCTTGCCTTGTCTTACAAAACCAAGCAGATAGTTAACTTTAATCCCATATGTGGAAAGAAAAATTTGGAAATTTTGCAGCCAGAAATGAAAGTTTGACCAATGAAATCTGTGTTTGTTAAATGTTGTTATTAGATCGACGATGCAGCAACGGATATTTTGTGAATTATCCAAGTTAACACCATAAGCTGAAGTCTTTTTTTGCTCATATACAACAACAAAAAGAAGAGTTAGGGGACTTTATTTCTGACAAGATGTGTGAAAGAAAACTGAACTGATGATGAACTTGCATGCAAAAACCGAATTACATTAAAGGTGCAGTATGTAGAATTTTAAAGGTGCAGTACGTAGAATTGTAAAGGTGCAGTACGTACATTTCTTTGGCAACTACTGGAACATGAACTTGGCAGAAATGTAGTATAATTTGCATAACTATGTTTTAATTAGTTAATAATCACCTGAAACTAAGAATCCTGTTTTTTATTACCTTAGAATAAGTTCTTTATATCTACATAGGGAGCAGGTTCCCTTCCACAGTCGTGTTTTCTACAGTAGCCAAGAACGAACAAACCAAACACTGCCCTTTCTTGTTTTTCACGAGTTCCATAAGTTCTCCTATATCCTTTGAAGAGAGGGGTGAAGGAGGAGTATTTAGGTGTTCATCCTCACTACTAGATACGAGTGAATCCTACACACTGCACCTTTTAAAAACCTATTGCAGAATCCCTTTTTTTCTGCCTCATATCGTGATCGTCATTTTTAGATACATGTTCATTTTGGGTGTGGTTAGTATCTCAACATCTCCAATCCTCCCATTAGTTTAGACTTCATTATATCTAATATGTATCACCAACAGTATAATTAGATGTCATAAATAAGATCTTTGTTCAGTAACTCCTCACTTCATGTTTCCTTTTCTCTCTCCTCTCCGTTTCTCATCCTCGCCATGTTTCTCTCTCCGCACCCGTCCATTACTCCATCTCTAATCAGTCCACATGTCCTCCCTGTTCCTTCCCGCTCTCTCTCTGACGGCATCATCTGACTGTAATCAATCCGTTTATACCTCCAGCTGCTGATGCATCTCTTCCCTCCCTCACGCTGTCATTTCTTTATCTCCAGCTGGGTGACACTGACTCAGTACTTACAGTTTCATCAGGTTGACCTTTAATTTAAAGTGACGTGTAGCTGACTATTTGTTTATTATTATTTAAACTACATTTATTTATATATATTTAATACATAAATCATCTGTATTTCAGTGGCTGTCGATGGGGAAACCTTCATATAGGATAGCGTGAATATAAAAGTAATGCAGACTTTTAGTGTTCTGTGATCTAAATGCTAATTCAGAAGCTTTTTTAAATAAGTACAGACAACAGTTTAGGTGCTAAACTACATTTTGTTGTACTGATACTCACTGTGTGCAATAATAATATAACAGAATCTAAAATAATCC
>NC_084991.1:12238384-12313384 GCF_963691925.1 Scomber scombrus
TGATTCTCTATGATTCAATGTTGATATAATAATATTGTCTGTAGCCACTTTTATTTTTCTTCAGAAAAGTTGGAGAGGCTTTGATAAAGTACTTTGAGCTGCTTTAATACCATGTTTGGTCATGAGGAAGATGATTGTCCCGCCCAAAAAAGCTGTCAAAGACTCAAAGTTCTTGTTATGTGTGATTCATTAGCAAAGAATTGCTTACTTACACTTCCAACAGACCTGCAGCAACATTATTATCCCACTGGAGTCATGATTCTGTCCACCCGATTAAAGTAGTCCAACAGTACAGAGCCTCTAGTGTCACTGACCTATTTTAAAAATCACAAGAATAAAACACTAAAGTATTAAATATCTGTCATCTGTCAGCTTTCAGAGACACTATAATGCCTCCTCCTGCTCATCACGACACTCCAACACTCACTGTGAATAACACAGTTTGGAGTCAGCATTTTGAAAAGAGGGGGGTGAGAGGAGTTCATAACAGTTAAATGTCTAGATGGAGCCACTGCAGGAGGGATGGGAGGAAGAGGAGGAGGGCAAGGGGAGGTGTGTGTGTGTGTGTGTGTGTGTGTGTGTGTGTGTGTGTGTGTGTGTGTGTGTGTGTGTGTGTGTGTGTGTGTGTGTGTGTGTGTGGAGGGGGGGGGGGGGGGGGGCGGTCCTCCTCTCATTCCCTTCTTCTTCCTCTCCCCTCTTCCTCTCCCAGAGAGCCTGGCGTCGGGCTGCAGCAGCAGTGAGCGAGGGAATGGGAACGGACGAGAAAGAAAAACATACTGGAACAACATCACCGCTTTGCCTCGCGCTTCCTGTGCCCCCCCCCCCCCCCCTTCCCTCCCTCACCCTCTTCACCCACCCCTGTCATTTCCTGCAACTTTTTTTCCTGACCAATCAGACTTCAGCTCAAGTTCCACTGTCCTTCATTGGTATTTTACAGACACATGAAACTTTCCATGAGCATCTATCATCCTGTGTATTTCCTGCATAACTTCACACTAAAATGTTCTAATTAAAACCTCAATGAAGCAACAATGTCTCTTAAAAGGGACAAGAATTGATAAATTAATGCAGTTTTTAAAAGGTAAGCCCTGTTATGTGTGCCTATAATCAATATCCCTGCTTTGATTTACATGCTAAGACACTTTTTTTTCTTAGTAAATAATTTAAAAAAACTTTTAAAAAACACAGATTTTATATAACACCTTAGTGGGAATTGGTCTTCTGCTTCCTCCAGTACATTAAAAATACAAACAACACACAACATATCATAAGGACATTATAAACATACACCAACACTACACAACAATAAAAAAACTGACAAAAGGGGGGGGGAAAGTACAAAGGGGGGAAAAAACAGCAGCCATTGTAAAAAGTTAAAACCTATTAAAATTTGTCTTTAAAAATATATATAAATAAATACATAAATACTTGAGTTCATAGTGCACTCATTTAACATTCAGTGCCTGTATGAATTTACATGCTATACTACTTTTTTTTCTTTTTAATAATCATATAAATACTTTGCAAATGTTATGTAAAACTATTCTTCTGAAGGTGTATTTTAAAGGTTGATGATAAAAAATATGTAAATTTGCCGTTTATTTTAGCCAAGCTTTTCCTAATTTGAGCCACAATATACAAAAAAAGGAATAAAAAGCTAATTTTTGTCATTTTTGTGCAGCTGATACACATTTTATATATGCAAAGGTACAAATTTGACTTGTGTTTATTAAGAAATATTCAAAAATTAGCATTAAAACATGTTGTATCCATCATATTATATAAAATGTTCTACTAGACCTTAAAAAATAGATTGTGAATCCACATTTATTAATGACTGATGGGGTATTTATGAATGTGAATTGGTGTAGAGACTAATTATGAGTCAGAATATGAAAAGTATTTAAGGGTTAAATTAAAAAAATCGAATGAAAATGTGTTTTTTTTGTTTTTTTAATTTATTCCCAAGCCTTTGACAGAGTGACAGATATGAGAAAGTGACCGTCTGGAGGAGTTCACAAAGAGTTTTGGCCGACCATTGTGTGTTTTAGTCGGTTTGAACCACAACGGTTAAGTTTAATTTACTGCATTTTTTGTATGTGGTTTGTTCGGGTTTGCACTGCTCCATAAATTCAAACCAGGATGTGTAAACACTCAAGCGGAGTGACTCATAAGTGGTAATCTCATGAGGTTAGAGAGGAATCCAATCGTACAGTCCCTCAGGCACAGTGTAATTGTTTAAGCTCTTGTTGGTACAATAGCATTCACTTAACATAACCATTTTTACAGTTGCTACTTATTTGAATCAAGTATTGTACGATTATATTTCTCAAAAGCAAATTAACACCATTAAGTGTATTTTAGAGGACGTGAATCTATGCTTGAAAGGTTTTCTTACATGACCCAAATGAATAAAGATGCATTTAAAAGAGGAGGAAATGCTCTTATGGTAGTTTTAATAGTCCAAACCAATTCCTAAGATATATGGGTCAGTGACAAATACGGTTTGGCAAGATGAGCAATTCAAAAATATCTTAGAAAATTGTCCTAAAAGCAGCATCAGGTTTGTTAAAATGTACATTTTGTATTTTTGTTGGTTTTATGTCACTTAAAAATGACATTTGCGCCACTTTTTTTTTAACCAAAAGTAAGACTGAATGCTCCTGAAAGTCCTTTAAGTGGACTTATACAAATAATTACTTCATTTTAAAAACATCAAATCAAAAGAAACAATTTTTGAAGTTTTTCTACATTTAGATTTTAAAGCATTTTGTCAATATTGAGCAGGACGTATCCTAAAAACAACCATTTCTTTCTAAATATGTTTTGACAAATGATGTAAAATTAGTTTAAAAACATAGCGTTGCGTTGAAAAAAGTGGATTATATTTATTCCACATTTATTTTCCTGTATATAACCAGATTATTTTTGTGGAACAAATACTACTGACACCAATTGGACACTGGATTGCATCACATCACATCATTGACCCACATATTCAAAAAATACCAATAAATCAGCCTGAATCTGATAGTGACTCCATATTCAGAGTCAGGTCGCCTTCAGAGCTCACCTCTCCCAGGACTGCATGACACACACACACACACACACACACACACACACACACACACACACACACACACACACACACACACACACACACACACACACACACACACACACACACACACACACACACACACACACACACACACACACACACACACACACACACACACACACACACACACACACACACAGACACACAGACACACAGACACACACAGACACACACAGACACACACACACCCTCCTGAGACAGTCAACACCCATGATGGTTTCCAACTATTGTGGGAGATTCAATAGCTTCTATAGAAATAGTGCAGTAAACAGGAGAGTATGTATGAATGCTTGAGAGTGTGTGTGTGTGCGTGTGTGTGTTGTTGTTTACAAGGCGACAGTAAAAACCAACAGCTGGTAAAAGCAGCAGCAGCAGCAGAGGGGGCCGGGGGGGCAGAGCTGAAGTAGTAGCGGGTGGGTGGCTTTTAATGTTGATGGATATCTATCTATGACGACACACGGGCCTCTGTGACTGCGGCAATAGCGTGGGAGTCGACAAATACTACCCACAATGCTCCATGATCTCTCTTTCTCTCTTTCTCTCTCCCTCTCTTTCTCTCTCAGGCAAACACATTCATACATCACATAGTCGATCAGGTGTATCCCGCTTGACGTTGGTCGATAGGGTGTGTGTTGTTTATCACGGGGGTGACGGGCGGTGGGATGTTTGTCACTGAGTGTAGGGATCTGGCCGGTGTGTGTGTGTGTGTGTGTGTAGTGTGAGTAGTGTGTGTGTGTGGTGTCCTGAAAGAAGACGGTTCGTGCCGCTGCTGTGCTGATAAGACAATCTGTTAGTCATTAACGTGTAATGTGTAGAAGCTGCGATGACTTCATGCAGCGTGTTCAGTCAGGTTTGAGTGTTTTATGGGACGACCTGTACAGCTCTGTCTGATTTCTAATGACTGTAGTTGTGTGTGTGTGTGTGTGTGTGTGTGTGTGTGTGCGTGTGCGTGTGCGTGTGTGTGTGTCTAAAGCACACGTGACTCTTAAACCACATTTCTGTTGTTTGGGTGTAACAGCTGCAAAGATAAGCTGATTAATCAGTTAGTTTCGCACTTTTAAATCAATCCACAAATATTTTGATGATCAATTAATTGTTTTGAGCAACTTTTAAAGAAAAAAAAAAAATCCAAATTCTCTTATTCCAGATTGTCTTATATGATTATTTTCTGGTTTCTTTAGTGTTTTTATGACAGTAAACTGAATATCTTTGGGTTGCCGGCGTCACCTTGAAGTTTGGGAAACATTTCTCACCATTTTCAGACATCTTATTGACCCAAAAAACTAATTAATAATCAACATAGTAATCAATAATGAAAATAAATGTTAGTTGCAACCCTAAATGGTTACAGGTATTCATCCTGAACTGTCTGGAACTGATTCACTTTGGAAAAGAAGCACTTGTTAGAGCTGTAGTAGATTTAAATTGGGCAAAATGTGACACTTGAGTATAAAAATGAGCTTTTAACCATTATTATTCTGCTAAAGGTGCAAAGATTGGCAGATTAATCGATTAGTTCCCCACTATTAAATCAATCACCAACTATTTTGATAATCAATTAATTGTTTTGAGCAATTTTCATAGAAAAAAAATCAAGATTCCAGCTTGTCAAATCTGAATATTTTCTGGTTTCTTCAGTCCTTCATGACAGTTCTTTCAACCATTTTCAGGCATCTTATAGACCAAAAAGGTTAGTTGCCGCCCTAATTGGTAAACATATTCTCCCTGAACCGTCTGGAACTGATTCACCTCGGAAAAAGAAGTACTTGTTATAGCAGTAGTAGATTTAAATTCAGCAAAAATGTGACACTTTTTAGCTGGAGCAGTGTCGTCTTTTCAATAACAGGAGCAAAAACACTTCATGTCCAATCCAACAGGATTTCACACAACATTAAATCTGGATGATATTCACATTAGCAGCAAAAAAAACCAAACATTAAAAAGCTTCACATATAAAACACAACATCTGTCTGAAGTCCAGACGTTAAGTATTGATGGACTGAACTTTCTGAGTGCGAGGGCCGCCGCTGAAAGCAGCAGCTCAGCTTGGTTCACCATGGCAACTAAATACTGGGAGGCCATGAAAAGCTTGTCGTCATAACTCTGTTTTTGTGTGTGTGTGTGAGAGACAAAGCCAAAGGGGGAAAAGAGAGAGACATTTGTGTGGGTTGGTATAAATTTCTCCTCATTCAATCCAATTATCTCCCTTAACATTTCCTACTTATGACATTATAAACTATTTACCCCCCCCCCCCCCAAAAAAAAGAAAAGAAAAAGAAGTTCTTCTTTCTTCTCCATATATTTGCAAACTGGAGTCTTTATTCAGCATATTTTCCTCACAAATCTTTACATTTGCACTCATATATCTTCTGAAAAGACTCTTATCTGTATTTACTGAGATTCTCTTGATTCGGTTCAACAGGCTGAATATTTATGACTCCGCTGCAGCGATTTTAAACACAATTTGACCAAAGCCAGAGGGAATCGCAGCTTTCTGTATCCTGTAATCCCGATATGAAAGTCCCTCATCTCTGCCGGTGTTGTCACAGCACAGCAAGGGATTCAAGTCACACCTCCGCTCCTCAAAGAAAGCAAACTTCTCCTACGCTCTGCTGGTATTTTTCATCAAGAATACTGGAAATAAAAGAGCGGCACACACGTATGCATCACACCAAACACGTAGAAATCCCAAAGACCCGCTCTGAGCTGTATAATATAGCTTGGAAAACTTAATAAAAGTGAGGCGGTGTGGAAAAGATGCCCAGCAGCGGTACAATAACCAGGTGGCAATGCTAATCTGGCAACTGAGAGATAACACAGACTTGCTCTGGGAAACGGTTAACCTTTGTTACCCTCCCTGTTAGCCCCTTTTTTGCAGCTAAAGCACCACCAATGAATACAAAACACTTCTTCCATGCTTCACCTATCAATAGAAATGCATTCAGTCAATCCAAAATCAATTACTGAAGCTCTGCGACGACTAACTTTGCATCAACTCACAGGTCAGGTTTTTAAGGATAACTCTAAATTGATAATTTTTACTGCTAAAATACATCATCAATCTGCCTTTTTACGTCTTTGCTAAGAGGTATTTCATGTATTCTAATTATCAGATTTATTGGTTTTAAACTGTAAACTGGTTGAGTATCAGTTATGAAAATAAAGGCTGATATGGTTTAAGGGGGGACTGAGGAGCAGGATTACTTAAGACAGGGTTTATTAGATCTTTTCCACTGCTGCAACCTAACAAAATATAATGTTTCCTGGATTCTTGGATCTAAATGTGGGTACTGCTCAGCTCTGAGATACTAAAAATGCACATTTCATGTACTTTTAAAAGTTTGCCGGCAAGCAGATGTGCTGTCACCACTATTTTACTCCTGGGACATTCAAACTTGGAGAACATTTCTTGGATGACCAAAATTATTCATATTTTTTGGGGCTTATTTTTAGTAAGAAATGGCTGTACAATACACAGCCAAACAGTGCAGGAAGCAAATTAAAATGACTAAACGCAATTTGAATAAAGGATATTTGGGTTAATGGGGGGATTGAGGAGCAGGATTACTTAGACATGGTTTATTATATAGTTTCACCACTGTAGGAAACTTAACAAAATCTAATGTTTCTTGGGTTCTTGGATGTAAATTTGTGCACTGCTCAGCTCAGAGATACAAAAATACAAATTCCATGTACTTTCAAGAGTTTGTTGTCACATCACATCGAGGGGAAACTACAAAAAAAAAACCCTATAACTGTAACCACCATTGTACTCCTTGGACATTCAAACTTGGAGGATGATGAAGAACGTTTTTGGACAGCTAAAAATGTCCAGAGGAATGGTGGTACAACACACAGCCAAAGAGGACAGCAAACAAATCAAAATGCCTAAACACAATGATAAAAGACTAGCATCCACAATATAAGCAGTTGAGTCAATTTAAGAACTATGATTGATGGGCCACCGACTCTTATCCTTTACCAGCTTTAATCTCACAAAGAAAATCAACTATAATATCAACTGACAGTGATTTGACAACCAAATAACGCATTAAAAAAGACATTAATGCTGTTAACTTTTTGATAACTGGACCCGGTTTGTAAAATACTTTTAAAAAGCAGTGAAGAACCTCGCACCGAAGCCTCAAGAAAGGCTTAAAAATTCAGATTATCGGGACTCTCTAAATTACAGGTTGTTAAGTTCCTGTTAAAGGTGTAACGGAGTGTAATTGGTCTGTGATTGGTGCAGATTGCCCCCCTACGGTTCAGTACAGTCTTATTGGAGAAACAAACAGCTGTAGCTACGAGATGCTAACAGGGATTTTTACAAGCAACCAACATCTAAAAGGTACAAAGTGACATTTACAGGTATGTTTATAGACTTAGCTGTTAAATGTGCTGCAGCTGAGCAGCTAATTAGCTATCGAGCTGCTAACTGATAATATTGGCTCACCTTTCCCCATGTTAAATGTTTGTTTGGTGGCTCGTTCAACAAGCTAAGCAGTCTTTATGAATAATTGGTGGTTCAAAAGTTTGGTATAGAGACTAATTATGTGAGGAAATACTGTGATTTCCTCTCCATTTTATTTTACTGATCTGTGAAATGGTCCGAACCGTGACTCAAAACGTGATACGATCCGATTTGTGAGATTTGAGATCTGTTCCTGTTGAGGAAAAAATGTTTTAAGTTTATACCTTTTAGAGCAGGACAAGGTCACCATTAAAGACTCAGCAGGAAGACAGTTTTTTAATAGTTTCTAGACTCCGAGAAGCATCTTTATAAGCGGCAACAACTTTAATAGGCACATTTATCTCTTTAATATACAAAAAACAAAACTTTTGTATAGGTTACCTTTTGCAAACACTGTGAAACACTTCATTAAACTCAGTTTGACTTAAAGTATTCCCACAGACCACCAAGGACAGATTAATCTTCTCTTCAGTGAATATACTGTCAATCAAACTGCATCACATCCATCGAACCATAAGAGGACAACCGCAGACAGACCAGCTTTAATATCAGACACATCAGAGAGTTCAGTGAAGGTTGAGGATGTGTTCAGGTGTGTGTTTTCATTTCAGTGACATTAAATCTGGCTGGTAGCTTCACTGTGAACACACTTAATGCCCCGCGGACAGAGTCTGAGGATCCATTTCCTCCTGCTGCCCTGTTTACTGGGAGATGTAATCATATTCCAGCAAGGCTTCCTTCCTGTAACCCCTGCCACACCTCCTCCTCCTGCTGCTGCTGCTGCTCCTATAACTCAACAAACACACTCACACACACACACATATCCCTGTCACCACAAACATGACATTCGAACATCATTCACTACTGCAGGAAAGGACAGAAAATGCAGAGCGTGAGTGAAGGAGGGAGGGAGGGAGGGAGCGAGGGAAGGAGGGGAGAACTGCATTCCACCGAAGCACAACTGGCATCACATCACACATTTCACACACACACACAACTCCATCTTTCAGTCGTCATGGATCATATGCCGGCTAAAATTGAAATTTATGAAAAAAAGAAAGAGGGGGAGCTGGAACCTGGAGGAATAAGAAAGACAGAGAGAGAGAGAGAGAGAGAGAGAGAGAGAGAGAGTAGGCCAGAGTAGACTTAAAAAAAACAGAAGTGAAGGACACAACCCAACTTCTGAAGGTTTTGAAAGCATTAAGATTCAGAGTTCGGTTCTCTTCACAGCCCGAAAAAAACTCTTTCTTTCAAAATATACACTTACAAATGCGATAGAGGACAGCCTTCTATTTAGGGCTGGGTGATATGACCAAACGCTCATATCCCAATAATGATACATATCCCGATAACGATACATATCCCGATATATACCATTTTGTATCCCGATAACGATAAATATCTCGATATATAACATTTCGTATCCCGATAACGATACATATCCCGATATAGCACATTTTAATTAATTGAATAAATCCTACTACTTCTATTCAGAGGAAGGGAGACGATACAGTCGCTTTATTTGCCCAAAATTAAATCCTGCCATTGTGGTCACTTTGACAGAGGCTGCAACTAATGATTATTTACATGGTTGATTAATCGTTTAGTCGTTTGGTTTATAAAATGTCAGATAATGCTGAAAAATGTAGATCACTGTCCTGTAGTTCACAACTCAAAGATGTCCAGTTTAATGTCATATAAGACTAAAGGAACAAGAAAATAGTCACATTTGAGAGGCTGGAATCTGAGAATTTGGGCATTTCTTCTAGAAATTAACCAAAACTCTTTTATTTAATTTCCAATTTCATGTCCTTAAAGCTGTCCTTCTGAAGACTAAAGACTGAAGCCTGAACCTGAGACATCATATCAAACTCAAGACTAGAGACACATACACAGTGATTATTACGATACAGAGACACACAAATAAGTACTGTGTGTATTTCTTATCCACAGCTGAAAGGAACAGGCCTTGTTGACCTGATTTTGACAAGTGGTCTTCATAGGAGGTCGCCCCTAAAATGGGACACAGCTTGAGCATCTAAAACTGCAATAAACCAAACGTTCAGTCCACAGACACGTTGACCTAGCAGTTAATTGCCTGACTGGAGTTAATTCAGATTCATTCAGGTTCTGTTCACCATGCTGTAGATTGAAGGATTGCTCTTGACTTCGGAAACAGTAGTTGAAGTTGAAATTTAAACCACTTGGTCACTCAGTACCTTCACTACAACATGATCTTCCTCATCTCTTGACGACGATACTGCTAAATGAACCTTGTGTTGTTTCCAGTGTCAAGAATGAATTTTATACTGTTAAGTTAAAAGCCAACATGGACGTAAAAGTCCATCAAAAATCTACTGAGGAAGATTGTGCAATATCACTGAAAGCTGCAGAAGAGCTGCTAAATGGACCTAGTGGTAAGTGTAATTAATCAAATGTGTTTTCAAGCTACCAATGATTGCCATTCATTTCCATGCTGGTAAGAAAATAACTGAGCAGTCTCTAACAAGCCACAAAATGGTAAAAAAAGCAACAGTCATGGTTTATAGTAAACTGGATAATCATGTAAAATCACTTTTGAAGTCCTTTAAAAGGTCAAATTTGTTACCATTTGCTGCTGCAGTCATCACACAAAGTGCTTATCATGTTTTCATTGTTTCTGCTCTATAGCAGCAGTGAATGTGTTATTATTTGCCAGCTTCTGCTTTTGGTGGCATATGAAAATCTCTGCACCGCCACGCTGATAAAGCAGCCAACAAAAGCAAAAATTGAATTGCGGAGGCCGGAGTAGCGTTCTGGGAGTAAACCTCACAGACTTGATGACCATTTTGCTACTGCAGTGAAATCCCAGTGTTTATATAAAGTCTCACACTGGAGAAGGCCTCCTCAAACCACAAACCACTGCCTCATTTCCTTTCTGTGGGAGACCTTAAGATGTGGGTCTGACACAGTGGCATTAATTAAAACCGCTTGTCATCTGCTATAAAGATCTGGACTAATCTTAATCCTGGATCTCAGTCCAAGTTTAAATTCACAGTGTGCTTTTTTGGGGAGAGGGGGGGTTAATGAGTCCTTTAATAGTGGAGGAAGCGCGGCAGGCTAATAAACCAGCCCGACTGGTGTAACAACAACAAACTGAAACAGTTCTCTTTCCTCAGGTGCTTTCAGAACAAACAAATACCAATCTCTCTCGCCAGTAATTAGCCTGGAGTCATCCGGTGGGTACAGAGGCTCTAACTATCTGCAGTAAGGAGACATATTTCACACCAGGAGACGTGACATCATCATTTCAAGGCTTTAATAGTGAAAAAAACAACAGCACCCAACAACAACAAAATGCTGCCTTCAAGCACTGTCAGGAAATGCAGCGTTATCAACTGAGCAAACAGAAAAACGAAGCAAAACAAGCGACTGAGATCTGAAATCTGGAAGGAGACCAATGTAAACATCTGTGCCGCTTTAATTTCTACTTTTATTGCTGTGTTAATTATTGTTTCTTATTACATGGAAATGTATGTAATTATAATTATATATATATATATATATATATATATATATACACATATACACACTGCATCCATATAATTACACACACTCTTGCACCCATGTTATTGACACTATATAGACAAAAGTAAGAGGGGGACACACCTCTTAATTATTGAATTCAGGTGTGTCATTCACATTCCCACAGGTATTGACAATAATGAATGGATGAATGGGCAAAAAATCCTACAAACACAGTCCAAAATCTTGGGAAAAAACTATTATAGCAACAAAAGCGGGGGGGCAACTCCATATTAATGCCTATAGATTTAGAATTGGCCGTCATAAGGTGTAATGAGTCACGTGTCCCAATACCTTTTGTCCATATAGTTGTTTTTAAATGAGTTTCAGTGACACACCCAATGTATATTTCATATGATGCATTGTTTCTCTCTCTGTAACAATGTTTATATGTATTGTTCCTGTTAAATAAGCTCACAAATGCGATCGGTTCTGTACTATAAACCTTGTAATGCTCAAGTTAACAACAGCTACAGTGTTTTTTCTTTGTTTTGTTGGCACGTCAATCTGAATTAATATTAGCAAGTGTTCGCTGCGTGAAATTCAGTATCTACAGTGCTACAGTGCTTCTTAAAGTTTGTCATTTATACACTATTATAATTTTGTATAATAAACATAGTCAAAGATCAATAAGTTGAGGTATCTTTACAGAATATCGGCACATGTGGGATGGTATGAACACATATACGGATATATCTGTTGCAGGCATAAAGAGCCAGTTAGGAGGGGGGCTTTAAAGAGACAGGAACTAAACCGGACTGTTTCAGACATAGGCTGAACTGAATAAAGAGGCAATATAAGATAGAAAAGAAGCTTTTAACTCGAAACCATGCAAAGATATTCCAGTAGAGCCCCAGAATATAAACATATAAGCGTTGAAATGTGCAGGATATGTCGTGTTTAAAGCTGCTATAAACTGAGAGTATTATGGGTTTTTATTTGTAGCGCACTCTCACACACTGGGTGGTACCTTTGTGGTGCCCCAAAAAAACCCTGACACGTCTCTCCACCAAAGCGGCACTTTAACACAGAGCTATTTTTTGATTTCGAACCACCAGCTAAGAGCCATTTGACAAGTGTGGCATCTCCTGCGTGGAGAGCGACTTGCACTGCAGGGAGACATTAGCACCCATTAGCTGTCATCTACTCTCTGTGTGTGTGTGTGTGTGTGTGTGTGTGTGTGTGTGTGTGTGTGTGTGTGTGTGTGTGTGTGTGTGTGTGTGTGTGTGTGTGTGTGTGTGTGTGTGATTACGGTAGCTTACAGTGGCCGTGCATCGTAAAGGACCACTGGTTTGGAAAATGTGGTCGGGGATGATAACACTCTCTCTTCCCCTTAAATGATTACAGATGTGGTGTTCTGGGTGTTTGGACACAAATGTTTCCAGCAGAACTTCTCGCTGGCTAACATTAGAAAGTCTAATGAAAGTAAAGCAGTTTGTTGCTTTTAATATATATATATATATAAATATCACAGGTCTTGCAGGAGGGTGAGTGTAAAAAAGGCCTTTGCTGTGTGCTTTGCGGCTAAGCTAACCATGCTAGAGTCCAGCAGATGGAGGCCAGATGAGGCTTTGAAGAGGAGATAATTACCCTCCGCCACACCCAGACACACTGTGAGCCCAGCACACCACCCAATGACATTGGTCTTCCTCTGACAGGGAGAGATGAAGGTGTGTGTGTGTGTGTGTGTGGGGGGGAATAGGTGAAGGGCAGGTGAACAGATTGGAGCCAACCGTCCATGCCTGCACACTCATGCTGGCCTTATGTGCTCCTGGAAAAACCTCCTCCTACTCCTGAGTTCAGAAGTCGATAAGTCGGACTTTGCAGAGCATTTAAAAAGCTTCCTTGAGGCCAATAACAACATGGAGCCTGTTAAAGAAAAGGTAATTTCATGGTGGCTGTTGTCTTATTTTAGAAACTCTGAGAGAAAGAAGAGACAAATACACTTAAACCTTATATTAGAAGTGATTTATCAGTCTCACATGGTATATTTATGATGATAAAAAGTAAGAAAAATGGTTTTAAATACTCAAATATAGAGACAAGGCAGTAAAAAATAGTTATTATTAAAGAATATGTAGTATTCATAGTTAAAAACACCTCCATGCTTTATGTTTCTACCAAAATAAGTCTGAAAAATTGGATATAAAGGGAAATTTTAACTTTCCGAACTACATTCACCACTTTTGTTTGGCTGTTCTTGTTCTTGTGAGTTTAATTTAGAAGAAGAAGAAGAAGGAAAAGAGGATGAGGTAATGGATGAGTAGTGGTGAAACATCACACAGAGAAGCTGTTTGGACATTTTAGTAGCATTGTTTAGTCTGGTAATGGAGAGATTAAACTGAAGGCAGCATCAGAATGACAGAAATACCACACATTGTTAGTTTAGGAAAGAAAAAGAAAGGAGTTTATTATGATTATGTAATGACTTTTTATTGGCTGCTGTGTAGTCAATGAGAAGAGCTGCGCCTTTGCCAAAGTATGTTTATTTTATGTTATTTTTAAGTCTCAACTTTAATATCATTTGTGCATTTTTACAATTTCAAGAGGTTTTAATATGTTTTAGTATTATTTAGAGGCTATTTAATCCAAATAGAAAAAAAATCCTGGTTCAAAACTATTGAAATTGACATGATGTGATCCTCTAAAGAGAAGATGTATCACTCTGTTAGGAGTTATTGGAACAGTCACTGAGTAAAGTCAATTAACAGCAGCACAAAGATGAGTCTAATTCATCTCTTTTTGTGTCTCTCTTTCTCTTTGTTTTCTCCTTTTTTTCCCCCACTAAATATTCAAGCCACCGGAATGAGTCATCCATCCTCGTTAAGAGCCTCGTTAAAGGAAACTAACCCCGCCCTGCCCCCGGGTCCTGTGCTATAGCTGTGTGCTATAAAAGAGGACAGGGTTGGGGGGGGCAGGTGGTTAATTAAGGTAATTAACTCAGGATATCAACATCGTCAACCATCTCCGAGCAGAGCGAGCGAGGTTATCAAAGGTTGAGATGAATAATGAAACACATAAAAGCCCATTCAGGTCACATTATGATGAAAATAGCGACACATCGTTTGGTGTGTTTGTGTGTTTTGAGGTTTATATTTTGCTCAACTAGAGTTTCTTATGGGGAGATCAGGCTGCCACACACTTTTAAAGACTGTTGTTAACTGTTTTAACCTCTTTTTCATAATGTTTTACTTATTATAATTTTATTTTAATTACCTCTATTTGAATTTCAGCAGTTTGTGCCTGAAATTTTGCAAAGTTTAATACACATTTTTCCTACATAATGAAACTTTTTTGCCATTTTTATGTTTTTTTTTTAACATAACAATGTGCTGATTTTATGTATTGATGCACTAGAGCCTTCAGGTGACACACACACACACACACACACACACACACACACACACACACTGAAAGAGACCGTAGCAGCTATAACACAAACCACCAAGCAGCTCGAAGGGGCTTTTCCCGCTGTTTCACTGTTCAGCTCATCAATCACGCTTTCCTCCATTTTCATCACTTACAATCAATCACATCAACTACCTAACCTCCCTTGACACAGACACACACACACACACACACACACACACACACCAAACAGGTGGGTGTGTGTGTGTGTGCGTGCAGTAATCGGGTTAAACCTCTCAGCACTCCCCTTTCAGTGGAATCTGTTTAATCCAATCGCCTCCCAGTAAACGCCTGACACGCTGGGTTGCCCCCGGTTACCCAGTCCCAGCCACCAACCAACCAGCATCGTGGTACACACAGCTTTACTAGCAACAACCTCGCAGCTGCATCGTTTTCTGTGAAGTGAGCTAAAAACGTCAGAGAGGGCGGAGCTGTGAAAACGTGGAGCCCTGATATCAAAGAGCAAATAAATCTGGAGGATATTTTTAAAAAATAAACAAAACTTGCTTCCTTTCGTTGTGATACAATTTCACTCATATTCAGCTTAGATCTGGATAATAAAACAACAGGAAAATAAAAATAACCTGTTGTTTTTCAAGTATTTTACATTAATATGCAGTGTTTGGTCATCATTAAATAAATAAATAAAGCTGCCATGTTACTATTCTGACCTGTTTTTAATAGTTAGTTTTGTTTGGAAATTAAATGTCTTGTAACTTTTATTAAAAATGCACTGTTAAAAATGTACATTAACTAATGTTAAGTCACTTCATTAAAGGGAAAAACTGCTCTAATTTAGTTAAGACTCGACAGAAATTCAATATGATGATTAAGTTTGCAAAATTCTGTGAACATTATAATTTCTTAAGCAAATTGAAATTAAAAATGCACAAAATTAGTCATCTAAGTTTAAATTCATGCATGACACATATAATATTCATTATTTACAACATTACTTTTTAATTATTTATTACAATGTGATTTTGCTCACATTTAAAATATCGACATATTTATATATATATATATTGATATCAGAAAAATATTTATTGATTTGATCCTGGTTTACGTTGAGCAGAGCAGAGGACCATTCCCCATGATCAGCTCCTCTGGTGTGTGTGTGTGTGTGTACATGACGCTGCACACATGTATGACCATATGAGACTTAAGAGAAAATGCTGCTGCAGTCTGGATGACTCACACTAAGCCAACATGTGAGGACAGCGGCACGCACACACGCACACGCAGATATATATATATATATATATATATATATATGTAGACTGGTAGCTGATAGAGTGCATATCCTGCTACATTTGCCCTCCCATCATGCTTTGCGGCATGATTGATGGAGTGATCAAGTGGTGAGGGGTTCGCTGTATGTTTGTGTCATCTACGAGGAGGAGGAGGAAGGAGAGAGGAAGATTAAGAATGTACTCGCTATCTTAAACATATTAAAGTGCGAGACTTGAGATTTCTGTGTCTTATGAGTCTTATAAGTCTAATATTTCATCTCACCACAAGCTTGTAGATTTGAATAAAACGTTTTTTGATGTTAATGTGCAATCCATTGGGAAATTCCTCTACATCCACAGGTGATTTATCAAAAGCTATTACACAGAAAAAGTGGGGAGGGGGGAAACCACAGAGTGAGCCCTCTGTCTTATAAAAGATTACGACATTTGAATCCATGCAAACAAACACAACCCCAATAACCAAACCAGCATTAAAAAAAATCCCAAAGACTACTGTTGATTTCACTAAACTACAACAACCACGCCTCACTGCTGGATCAGACATCTCTCACAGTATATTTCATTTCCTTAAATAGTATCTAGATGGTTAAAAAAGAACAACCAAACCCCAAATTGTCTCTTAAAATACCTAAAATCACATAATTTGTACAATAACCAACATTACTATGATTCAAATGCATCAGATTTAACCAAAAACAAGCGTTACCTGATTGAATTTAATGTATTTCTAGTCATATAAACTGTTTTTAAATCTTACTGCAGCTCCACTTTTGCCAAAATATGATTTTCTTTACAACTTCAGAGAAAGAAAATCCAAATTCACACTTTAAAACTTTCCTTCAGAAACAATCAAAACCTCACTTTAATGTCACGTGACACACAAAAACACACCGTTTCCTGCAACATGCATCACAACAGAGCGGATGACAGAAGCACATAAAGAGCCACTTTATGATTGAACAGTAAACGTGTAACTTACTCATGGTGGGAGGCCACAGGTGGGGGGCAGGGTGAGGCCCAGCTCAGGCGGGGCTTTGGACAGGTGAGGTTATTCTCCGCTGGGTCTTTCCTCGAGGCACTCATGACCTGCGAGAGGAAACCGAAAAGGCGTTAGATTGTTTCTGCACAACTTCAAAATCTATACTGAGCTGTGGATATTATTGGCCGATATTTCCCTATGATGACAGCATTATATTATACGATAAGATATAAATACGATATACGATATATTGAACCGTATAATATCATGGCCTCCATGATTATTATATCTTTGTCACAAGTGTTTGATAACTACATTTCAAGGAATCATTGCAAAAAGAAAAGTGCAAATATAAACTATGTGTCAGCCAACATACCGATATTTTTTCTCCCCCTATTTACCAAATAGTTTAGCCTTTGAATCACCACATAATGAGCAATAAAGCATATGTAGAGGAGGCTTAAAAACAAGAAAATATTCACATTTAGGAAGCTGGAATCTGTTAATTTTTAAGACTGAATGCTCCTGAAAATGTCAAATGGTGTAACCACAAAAGAATGATACATATTAAATATTTTATCCATCTTCAGTGTATTTAATTACATTGACTTACATTGATGTACATGATTCCCCAGATGAAATGTAATATTTAGAACAATTGTATTCAATTACCTTTATTTAATATAAAAAGTTATAATGTAAGATCATGCCAAACTAGTTGATATGGTGTTTTATTGAGAATTTAGTGTTTTTAAGCAAGTTGAATTATTTGGTACAAAGTTTTTATGGTTACACCACTTAGACATTTTTACCATAATCCTCTAATATATCCTCTCAAAATGGATTAAAAGCAGAAATATGATGCTGGATCCACAAAAAAAAAAATGTGTGCAAGTTATTCATATGTTTATTTTCACATTTTAAACCCTTTAAATTTGACTAAACCACATGGACACAAAAATAAACACCACATCATTGACCCAGAAATAAAACCGATCCTTTTTGTTCCACAGTGCACAGATGCATTCGGACATCATTGAAATGGACAAATGCAGTGTCAAATCAACATCACTCACACACACACACACACACACACACACACACACACACACACACACACACACACACACACACACACACACACACACACACACACACACAGTAGCCTAACAATGTGCAGCTGTAATCTAATGACAGTATGCGGCAGAGCTGGGGACTCGGACTCGCGACTCTGACTCGAGTTGCACTTAAGTCTCACTAAACTGTGACTTCAGACTCGACTTGGACTCGACCTCAAAAGACTTCAGACTTGACTTCGACTCGAGGCTTGAGACTCGCGAACAACTTTTATTTCATGTTATTATTATTATTCTCATTATTTATCTGTCATTCATCTTTTTGTATGATCTCTGGCTCTGAGCTAGATGTACACACCAACGTCATGCCACGCGCATGCGCCATGTGTGAAGCGCGCATCTTCAGTATCAGACATTGACAATGGCGAGTGCGATAAGTTCAGAAGGAGTGCCTCAGATCATTACGTTTGGATACAATGCCTTCACACTCCCGTTTTTCCCTGGTTCTCCCATATTTCGAACCCATCTCCTGCCGCCCTCCCGTCATTTCTCCTGTAATTGACAAGCCCCAAATTTGTTTGTTAATAATAATAAGAAGCGCACAATAGCAAAGGTTTTATTTTGAAAGCTCAGACAGGAAACCACCGCAACTCCGTTATTTAGTGCCACTAACTTAGTGGCTCCGCTACTAATTATTAAAAAACACAACGTTGCGTTAACTATGGTCATTTTATATATATATATTTTATAATATCCCCACACATTCCCTGCTGTGTGTTGTGTTAAGCAGCAGATAAAAGGCAGCTTGGAGAAAAAAATAATGAACATCTGTTTGTACCACAGTGCTAAACTGCAGTGTTTCTGTGATGTTCATGTTTTGTTCATTTTGTTGTATTTTACAACATTGTTAAAATAATTATTTTATGGTTGAAGAAAATACAGTTATGGAATTGAAATAATTCTTAGTGTATGTTTCTTCACATCACATTGCAGTAGATTCTCTATAGTGAACCTACAATTAATACATTTTCATACCGTCCTATATCAAGGTCTAGGTCAAGGTAATAGCCGAAGGTAGATTTGGTTACAGTTTCAGGAGAGGGCATCTCAACATACAAACAGATACATACATACAAACTTCAGTGACAGCAGACAGTTAAAACACCACAAAAACAGACATGGGCAGGTGCTCGCAAGGCTAACTGATCAGGATGAAGGATTGTACAGCTCTAAGGTCAGAATTTGAATTTGATTTAGTGTTGGCGAGAAACTTGAGACTTGACTCGGACTCTTGACCAGAGACTTGAGACTTGACTTGGACTTGACCCTCAAAGACTTGAGACTTGACTTGGACTCTAGCTCAAAGACTTGAGACTTGACTTGGACTTGTAAAAAATGACTTGTGAACAGCTCTGGTATGCGGTAATAACGGGTAATCTGATCACTCTGCAGATGCTTGTATATGAGTAGACAGGCGGGTTGGGGAAGGAAGTAAGGGGGGGGGGGGGGGGCAACAGCCTCCCATGTTGCCATGAGCACAACAACTGCAGATGCTGGAGGATCCAATAGAGGTGTGTGTGTGTGTGTGGGGGGGGGGGGGGGGGGGCTGCGAAGGATAGCACAGGTCAGCAGAACTCCTCGGCAGCAGCAGCAGCAGCAGCAGCAGCAGCAGCAGCAGCAGCAGCAGCAGCAGCAGCAGCAGCAGTAGAGGGAGAGACGAGCTGGAGATGGACAGAGGGGCAGATATGGCCTCGTGGGGCAGATACGGCCTCGTGGGGCATTGTTACCTCTGTTATTATTATTCATTCGAAGAATTTGCACATTTTAGCTGAGTTAAGTTCATCAGGGAAGCTGGATTGTGGAGGAAGTTTTTTTTAAATGCTGACAAAAGCTGCATTTTGATATAAAAGCTGAAGCAACAACACAGAAACTGAGAGAAAGCTGCAAGTAATGATTAATGTACCTGTGTATTAATTTAGTATCTAATATCTGTTACTTTTTATTCTCCTGTTTTATCTTGTCTTTTTCTACTTTATACACTTTTTAATCATGTTTAAATGTATTTTTTATTCTGCTATGTATTGCTTTTATATCCTGTTTTGATGCATTTTAATGTTTTATGTAAAGCACTTGTTGCTGAAAGGTGCTATACGAATAAATTTGCCTTGATTAGTGAATAAAATGTCAGAAAATAGTTGAAGATATCTATTATTAATTTCCTAGAGCTCAAAGTGACGTCAATCAAATCTGTTTTTAAGTGTTAAACATTTATGAATTAAATAAAGATGCTTTTTAAAAATTGTTTGTTTAGTTATGAACAGAAATACTTCAAATTTGAACGTTTTCAGAGCCTTTAAAAGTAATTGGAAACATTTTCTGGGCCTTTAACAGGTTGCAGGTTTAAAGGACTTCAATACCCAGAAATCAATCACACTCAATGTTGTGACTTTTCCTTTCTCTCTTTATAGTTTCAGACTCTTATTTTTTGCTTCTTCTTCCTCTTCAGTCACCTCATGTATGTGTATTTGTGAGATTAGTCTTGTGTCCTAAAGTTAACAGATATAAAACTCCTCCTGTAGCCATGGAGACATGTACCGCACAGTGAGCAGCAGGAAGTGGTGACATCTCACAAGCGTTTCAGGCGGTCAGTGTGAACTTTAGAGGCTGTGACCTGAGATTAAATCCGCCATATGTCCACCTCTGACCCCCGAGCTGGGACGACAGCCAGCTATCGAGAAGGAAACAAACATGGCTGTGCTCCATTAAACCGATCTGTCAGAGAGAAGCTGGACCCGGGTTTTTAGCGAGTCTGAACTGGATCGTAGGAGGTTGAATTTGGATGATTTGTGTTTTCCAGTAACAGAGAAAGTTCATTTAAAGAAGATACTGCATGTTCTCTGTTACTGGTTATCTAGATTGATTATTATTATTAGTCATTTGACAGTAGATTCAATCAATTATTTTAATAGCTAATTCATCTTTTAATGCATTTATCAATAACATTTACAGGTTCAAACTTCTCCAATGTTGCTTTTCTCTGTTTAATATCATTATAATGTGAATATAATTTGGGTTTCTGACTGTTTATCAGACAAAATGAGGACACTGTGATGTTTTAGAGCTGAAACAATAAGTAAATTAATTGATTAGTTGTTGGATTAATCATTTAAATCAATTAACCAAAGCAGGATTATCACTGTAAACTGAATATCTTTGAGTTTTGGGCTGTTGACTTAACAAAAAATGATAGATTAAGATAGATTATCAGCTATTTTTGTCTATTGCATTGCATAGACTAAACAAACAACTTAACCAAAAAAAGAAGAAGATTAAATTAGATTGAAAGATCATTAAAATAAACACAAATATTATGATTCTCGTGGTTTGTTCCCAGTTGTGAAATTTCAGTAAAGTCTTGAAACCTTCTGTATTTTCTATCGGAGAGAAAGCCTTCCCTTTCTCAGCCTCGGTGTAATCCACCAAAACACTGACTTTGCTTCATCGACCTCTCACTCTATCTTTTTGTCTTAACACCAGGTGTTTTCTATTTGTACTCAGAAGTAGGAATTTCCGAAATCCCAGTTGGATATTTCAACCAGAATGGCCCCCTGAAGTCGGATTTCTGACTCTGAAGATGGTCGGAAAAACCTTGTTGGCCTCGACCTCAAAATACAAGATGCGAGCCCTGTGGCTCAAGTGTGTGAAAGTTGTAGTAATATCCTGTTTATTAGCACTTTTGTCTTATTTGTGTCTCATTAAATCAGTCGTACACAACTCACTGTCCAACATCTATCTGTGGACATGTTGGTACTGTACGGTGTTACTGGTATTAGCTATCAACAGCTACAACTAGTTTTCTTGAACTTCTTGAACCGAAACGCTTCAAAATCAGGTGTGGCGTCATTCCCAGCTCTGACATCCCACTTCTGAGGTTAAAAGAACGCAGCTTTAAGTCTTAAAGTGATAAATCTGACTATTTATTAGAGTTTTTACTGTCGAAAATGAGATGGGCAGTTTGTAAGATATAAAAAAAACACTATAAATGATGGCAGTCATTTATATCAGTGTTAAATCTATTCATACCAGCCTTCAGATACCAACATGAGAGTCAAACCACTGTCCTACATACTAAACAAGACCTGCTTTGTTGTGCTGGTGTGAACTCAGCAGGCATGCAGCTGTGAGGGACGTCTAACTGCTATTATCGGTGTGTCAAAGAGTCAAAGTGTCACCTCGGACTGGTTAGACGTCTCTACACACACACACACACACACACACACACACACACACACACACACACACACACACACACACACACACACACACACACACACACACACACACACACACACACTGCTGCCTGTTGTCTGTCTGAGTATCACAACAGACAACAGGCAGCAGGTGGCAGAATTAAACCAAATTGATCCGTATCGGCTCTCGTGAACCGAACATCGGCGTTTGTATGTTGGACATTAGGTGAGTTACTTCTCATGTAGAGGGGGTCAGGAGCCAATGTAGATCTGTCTCTTTCTCTCTAAAACACACACACACAGACACACACACACACATGGCAGAGGGGCGGCTCAGCATCTGGTGTGCTGTGTGTGTGCTGCTGCTCTGAAGCCCGGCATTAAAAGAGACAGCGATGCACTGAGCCAGCGGGGATCAGCAGCCAATAAAGACAGGCAGCAGCAACTCAGTGCCAAGGCCTGGACAGCAGTGAGGGAATGCAGAAACCTTGTGTTTGTGTGTGTGTGTGTGTGTGTGTGTGTGTGTGTGTGTGTGTGTGTGTGTGTGTGTGTGTGTGTGTGTGTGTGTGTGTGTGTGTGTGTGTGTGTGTGTGTGTGTGTGTGTGTGTGTGTGTGTGTACACTACATCTGGTATGTGGGTGGGCTGGCTGCCTTGTGAAGTCAGTTAAATTCTGCTGGATATCAGCTGACCTGCACATTCAGGGAACCGAAAAGTCTCACAAAGCTTTAAAAAAAAAAAAGACTTTTATTGCCTTTTTTAGGAGAATAGTCCTGTTTGGATAAAGCCGAGCTAGCTCTATGCTAAGCTAAGCTAATCTACTACAGCTAGTAGCTTCATATTTACTCCTAAATCTCTGCAAAAAAAAAGCAAAGCTCCCTTTAAACACTAGAAATGGATTTAAGATCAATGTAATAACCAAACCACAAACAGGAGCTTTAACATTTATTGGATTCTTCATTTAATTGATTGACAGAAAACTAATTTACAACTATTTTGATCATCAAATAGTCATTCAAGTCCTTTAAGCTATAAATGATTTGATTAGTTTATAGTTCTAACTTCTTAAAAAGGTGCAGATTTGCAGCATTTCTTTGTTTACTAGTATAAATAATTTAATATCTTTGGGTTTTAGATTGTTTATCAGACAAATAAAGCAACTTAAATCAAGAGCTTGCCCTTCCAGGAGATTAAAAAGAACATTTTTAACAATTTTCTGATGTTTTCTCGACTAAATGATTCATCAATTAATTACACAGCAAGTTAACTAATAATGAGAATAATCAGTTTAAGCCCTATTTATTTGATCTTTTAGTTAATATATACACTCACCGGCCACTTCATTAGGTACACACAACTCTGCTTTAAATTCTATATTTAGGATGTTAATACATTTTCAGTGTTTATTAACATTCTACTAATTCTACTGTTAAATACAAAGGTCGTACTAAGTGGTGGTGGCTTACTGAGGTGCATTATATTGACTGGTGTTCCTAATATTTAGCCCCTTTCATGTATTTTAATGGAGTGGACAAATAGTAGGAACACCATTGAATATAATGCACCATCATCACCCACTATATGACCTCATTAATAAACATAAAAGTAGAATTATCACCTTTTTTGACAATGTTAAGAAAAACTGGAAAAGTATAAGCTTCATAAAAGTAGAATTTATAGCAGAGCTGTTGTATTGGATTGAATTAGATAAAGAGGCTGGTGACTGTATTTATTAACAAAATAGGGCTTAAACTGATTATTTTCATTATTAGTTAACCTGCTGTTTACTTTCTTGATTAACTGATGAATTATTTAAAGTAGAAAACATCAGAAAATAGAGAAAAATGCTCTTTTTAATCTCCTGGAAGGACAAGCTCTTTTATTAAAGTTGCTATTAAAGTGTATTGGATTGAATTAGATTGCACAGGTGTACCTAATAAAGAAGCCAGTGAGTGTGTATAGTGTATATCGTATAAATCCCTCTTATCACTTGTTTAAAAAAAGTAGTAAAACTGAGTCAGAAAGAGTCACGATATGCAAAACAAGTGAAGAAATATAAACTACTTTTAAACTTTATCTGAAGATAGTTTCAATCACACCTACACAGAAAAGGAAACACATTTAGGGTCAATTTACAATTATAAACACAACCGACGGAGACGAACTAGAGCCGAGACAAAACACAGACTCGGTAAATCCTCTGTTGCTACGTTACAGACGGAAACAAAAAAAAAGAAGAAAACCTGCTGGCCACCTGACACCACGCAGCCTGGCAAATAAAATACTCTTTCACACAAGAAAACACACACGCACACACACACATATATACACACACACTGGCCCATTGAACCGTTTCTGGAGAGACTCTGCAGACGCTGTAACAGAGAGGAGATGAACTAGTTTGTGGTTGTTGACCCTAACGACTGCGGGGCTTTTCCATTTCCTTTCTGTCAGCGAGCCACAGATTCAACAGCAGCCTCCAACTCAGCACTGAAACTTCTGTTTTAGACTTTTTTTTTATTGGATCAGTCATATATTTTATGTTCCTTACCTAATATTTAGCTGGTTTTAGCTTGTAAAAAGTGTGAGGATTTACTGCTTTCACAGAAAACTGGATTTTAAACAGCTTATCAGACAAAACATGCAATTTAAAAGCAGGATATATGAATATAAACAGCTCTCGTGGTGGGTTAAATGTTGCATTACTGAGAAAATGTAAATGTTATAGAGGGTGGAAACACTATTGCTGAGCTTAACTATTATTAGCAGGGTGCAAAATGTGACTCTATTCAATAGGTCTCTAAAATGCCACACAGTGCAGCGATTATGTCTAAAAGTCAGCAGGAGGCTGTGTGTGAAAAGGTCAGGTGTTGACAATAGTGTACAGGCAGCTGGGTGGCATGAAGATGAATCTGACCTTTAACCTCGAAATGCTGTGAGCTCGTAGCACAGTGAAGCGTCCAACAAGGAAAGACCCCGAAACCAAGCAGCTCTGTGTCTGATTTCAGTTCTCTATGACTGTAAAATGACTTTAAAGCTTACAGATTAAAGGAATATTCCAACACTCTGGGTAAATGTGCTTGTTTACTGCCTTATTTACTTATTAATTCTAAAGATTCATATCAGTTTCATCTTGTGTGTTCGACCTGTGACGTGTTTTAACTTGATCTGTATCTCCAACATCTTGAATTTGATGGACATGTTGCAAATCTCCACCACAAGCAGGCCACTTTTACTCAAAAATAAGGCCTAAAAAATAAACATATTAGCCTCTTATCATGTGTAAAATAAGGTACTTATCACTTACTAAATGACTTGTTTCCCATCATGTTTTAAGGGAAACACACAGAGGAGAGGAGGCATATTTCAATGCTCAGACTTTTATCATCCAGAGTGCCCCAGATTACATCAGTCAGGACAAATTAAGAGTTAAAATGGCAAATTTGTCAGACATTATTTGCACTGCATGCATTAGGACTGTCAAAGCAATCGTCTAACTTTGCAGACATGCATCCTCCCTCGCTTTTAATATATGTAGTTCAATTGTAAAATGAAGCTATGCATGTGAAGTAGAAGTAGAAGTGCAGGTACTTCCCTATTCTCTTCTATTAGAAAGTAGCCTAACGTTTAACCAACACTGCGTTTGTACATGTTGTATAGATGTGTGTGGGTATGTGGGTGAGAGCAGATACGCTGATTGTGGTTATATTACTGCTTAAAAAGTAGTACTAGTGCCAGCAGCAGCAGCAGCAGCAGCAGTGATAACAGTAGTAGTAGTTGTAGTGTGAGTTGTCCCTTTTCCAGGAATGCTGCTCCTACTTGGTGTTTATCTCTATTTTGCATCAAAGCTGGGAAAGGGCTGATCCCAGAAAGGCAACTCAGCAGCACAGCAGTGACACAATGGTTCTTAAAAGCTGATAAAGCAAATAGTCTGACCCTGACACATCCTGACATGCTTGCTCATTTCATCGCAGCACCGACACAAACCGCCAGAGATGAAGAAGAACAGCGTAAACTCAGAGTTTTTAGACTATTTATGAGAGGAATGATATGTAAAAAGGGTGCTTGTGGAAGAAAAACATGATTTTTATGATATCGCAGCTGATTTTTTGAGTCAGTTGGTGGTTGTCTGCTTAATACTGGAGGTCAAAGTTAACCCTCAGCTTTCTTCGGCAACATTATTACCAGGTTTTTGAGTCTTAAAACAAACCAAAAAAAGCGGTTGGCCTCAGTGTCGGTGGTACACACTACTACAGATGCCCTGTGTTTTCAAACTGTAAAGCCTCTGACTGCGTTAAGCCGCTTTATCCTGAAGTGGGATAGGAAGGATTGAAAGACACACCATTGTCAAGCTCACAACAATGAGATATGCAATTTCCTATTCAAACTTCCAAAATAAACCTATATTTTCACTTTAAAACTTTTAACCTTTACTATGATTTAATGTGTATTTGTACATATTATGCAGAGCAGCCAGATGATTAATTGGTACTTGAGGAGTTTTCAGGTAAACACTGTTTTCAAGCCTCTAATCAGTGACAGGAAGTTCCATTATTTAAGCAATATATATTATAAATAATTGTTTTTTTATACATATCTGTCGATGGTGATGCTTTGTTGAGTTTAGTATAAGTAGTCTTATATTCAGTGATAAAATAACAGGGTTGGTGCATTGATTCTTTTAGTTTTGCACGTTTATCCACAAGTGTGACACGTTTCACGCTGTTATTGTGAAAGTGACATCCGGTTAATAGTCTGCTTGTGTGTAAACTGACGAGATTAACTCTTATCTCTCCCCGTTCATGAAGCAGGAAATCACATAGAGCGGTAAAACTTTATGAAAAACGTGCACTACACTTTTAAAAACACCTGCTCGATTATATTCATATCTACCTATTATCTTATTTTAAAATGCCCAAAACTGATCGATTCATTTCAACGCTATAAACAGCAGCAGCAGCGCCGAGCTCCCTCACGGTGATTGACAGGCTTGCACAGCCAATCAGGAGGCTCGGAACGCGGGGCTAAAGCCAAAGGGAGGCTCTGATTGGTTCTCCGGGCCGCATTGATCCTATGCGTGAGGCAGTGTGTGTGTTTTGAGGGGTTTCAAGCAGCGCCAAGCAGCCGAGATGCGACCGGAATTAAAGGAAATTGATGCTAAAAATAAAAAAAACACTTACTTAAAATTGAAGCTACAAGATTGGATTTTTTTCCACATGAAAGAAAACAGAGGTTGATGTTTGTTTTCATTGGTTGTTGTTTGTTGTTAACCATTTATTTGTGAATTTTCTATTGAATTTGAATGTCCACACTGTGTTGTGATGACCTGTATTTGTACTACGCATACTGTTGCTAATTGCTTGCTTAATTGCTGTATTAGTTATTTTATTTATTTTTTTATTTTTTTATTTTTGACTTATTATTTGCAGAATGCATGAAATGAAATCGATGACAATAAATAAAGTATGAAAAAAAAGATGCTACCATATTCACACATTAAATAAATGAGGAAAAATAAAGGCTAAATCATCATAATCATACACATAGAGCCATCAATGTCTTATTATTAATTAAAAATATTCCTTTAAGTGAATTTCTGCAAGAGAGCTTAAATGTTTGACTGTCTTTTCTTTTCTGCACACATGTATATAATCTCAGGCACATTTATATTATTTTATCACTTTAACTCTTACACTCCTACTTTATTCCACTGTACTGCTGTGTCAATTTGAGTTTCTCCCAAGGTATCTTATCTTATCTTAAAATAGTTTCACATTCACTAAACTTACTATAATCCCCTTCATCAGGATATAACCACTATATACTATTACCTGTTGCTGTAATGTGCCTTCCTGTAACCTCCAACTATAGCACTAAGAAACAGAAAAAAAGTATAAGCCATTAAAAGAGCATATGTTGGGAAAGTAGCAGCGTAAGAAACTACTAAGAAAAAGTATTAACAATAAATAAGTTAAAAATAGGATAAAATAAACTTATTATTATATACATGTGAACACTTAAATACTTGTAAACACCAACTATGTACTCAGGGAACAGGAACAAGTATAAACTATTAAAGTATATTATATGTTGCCTGTATTAAATCAGTGTTGGGGAATAAGTCGCTACATTATGTAATTAAATTACTGAATAAATGCAATCTCTTACAATTACATTTACAGAAGGAATGTCTTACTTTTGGCATACGGCTTAAAAAGGAGCTACTGTCTCTACATCCTAAACAGGCTCCATTTATTTGGCTTTAGGAGCTTTTTTTACTACAGAAAGTGAGTGAAACCAATGAAAAAATAGTCAAATATTCAGATACTAAAGATATTCAGATACTTTAAAGACATTTGTTAGATAAATAATCAAGTGTAATGAGTTTCTGAACACACCTGAGCAGAGCCTTAAGAAGCAGGATACTATATAATACTGTGCTTTAAGTTTTATTACAGGCTTTATTACATGCACTGTTGAACTCTGTGCTGCTGCATTGTTTGTCTTTTAGATATATCTTTCTCTTCCTAGGGTTGGTTCCTCCTTATCTGTGTACGTACATGTGTAAAAACTAAATTCAACATGGCCTACGCTCTTATGATAGTCTACAGATGTTAATCTCCAGATTGTTAGAACTGAAGTAGACAAATAAAAACCTTTAAATATGCCGTTCTTTCTTCATGGAATAATGTGTGGGGGAATTAGGAAAATAGCACTCTTTATAAATGTGGTTGCTCCTAATTTTCATTCAAATCTTCTTAGAAAAATTATACCAGTTTATGCATCATACATTTGTATAAACTCTGATCTCAATGAGACTTTTACCTGATTAAATAAAAGGATATATATATATATAAATTACATTACTTTGACGATGTAATTAAAATAACTGCATTTCTTATTATATTTAGAGGGTAACTAGTAATCTGTAGGGTTGGGCATCATTTAAACCAATCCAAGTACCTTTAAAGTGATACCGATACCAACTGAGTACTTCATTTGGATTCCCATCATGTGAATAGAAGCATTAAATTCCATAAAATGCCACCATGTTTGTGTTGATTGGCTGAGAGCAGGTCGATACAAATAGTCAGATTTACTATCTCTGGATGCAAAAAGGATCGATTACAGGTATTGTTTAACGGGAGATGTTTCAATACTACTTGGTGTTGCTTTATTTTGGTTGATACCTTAACAAGGTATTGAGTACTGATACCCAGCTCTAGTAATCTGAGAGCAAAACGTTACTGTAAATGCCACCAAACTGCTAAAAACGTATTCTTAACTGTCTCACATTTTTATTTTCTTACATATTTATTGAGTTTTTAGATTTGCTTTTGCTTCTGCTCTTACCTTCAAGGTTTTTGTATATATGTATCTATCTAACTCATTATCTATCTATCTATCTATCTATCTATCTATCTATCTATCTATCTATCTATCTATCTAACTATCCATCTGTCTATCTATCTGTCTATCTATCTATCAATCTCATTCGTATTTGCTGATGGTTCTCAAACTTTTTCATGTCAACTTTTAGTATTACAGGACTTTCTCTGAGACAAATACTCTCTTCTTCAGACATTCATTCAATGATAGAGAGGCTTCTTCACTTTCCCTTTCCAGATTGATCACTTCTCTCTAACCCTCAGGCCACCACTGGGTCAGTTTAGGGGTCACATCAGGGACTCCTAAACTGACACAAATTAGACCACGGACCCCCATCTGATGAGATTTCTTTGCTTTTAAATGTTTTATTACAGAAAATCTATGAAACCCATTAAAAAAACTAGTTATTTTAGTGAAAATAAATAATTCCCCTTTGAGAACCACTGCTACATTAATGGGTAAATGACGTTTCTTTGGTGTTCATGTGGTTTAGTTTAAATTTAAAGGGGTTAAAAAGTGAAAATAAACGTATGAATAACTTGCACACATTCTTTTTTTGTGGACCCAGCATCAAATTTCTGCTTTTAATCCATTTTGAGAGAATATATTAGAGGATTATGGCAAAAATTTCTAAGTGGTGTAACCATAAAAACTTTGAACCAAATAATTCAACTTGCTTGAAAACAGTAAAAATCTCAATAAAACACCATATCAACTAGTTTGGCATGATCTTACATTATAACTTTTTATATTAAATAGAGGTAATGGAATACAATTGCTCTAAATATTACATTTAATCTGGGGAATCATGGATATCAGGAACCATTTACAGTAATTATTAGTATAAGTCCACTTAAATACACTGTAGGTGGATAAAATATTTAATATTTATCATTCTTTCGCAGTTACACCATTTGACATTTTGAAAAAATGGTGGAAATGTAATTTCAAATTACATAAAACCAACAAAAATACAAAATGCACATTTTAACAAACCTGATGCTGCTTTTAAAACTATTTTTAAAGATATTTTTGAATTGCTCATCTTGCCAACCCTTATTTGCCACTAATCCTAATATCTAAAAACCAGACTTTTATTTTGTAGAGTGATACCGGAAGCTCCCTTGCTCTAATCTGCTGGCTAAACAGCAGTGGGTTTGGCTAGGTAGGCCTCGGTGAATACAAATAAGCACAAAGTTTACACTAATCAAACACTATTTTACCCGCATTAATGTTTGGCTAGGTAGGCCTCGGTGAATACAAATAAGCACAAAGTTTACACTAATCAAACACTATTTTACCCTCATTAATAAATGCAAAACAACCGAAACAATGTCACACAGACGAGAAATAACGTACCTAAAAAAAAGCCAATCACTGCAAACGCCATGTTTCACTTCACTTTGCAAAAGCTGCTCATGCATAACACCACCGGGGATCGGTTCAAGTTCCCCACCGGCTCCCCGACGTTAAGCTCCCGGTGCATGAGAGAGAAACAGAGATAGAGGAAGGTAGTAGAGAGGGGGGCTCACCTTGCTCTCAACTCGTCGGGTCCTCTGTTATCATCACACCGCCGCCGGAGTTATTCCTACTGCGGGCAAACCGGAGCAGAAGACGTCCATGGTCCCGTACCAGGAAGTCCACAGCACTTCTCAAAACTCCGTGTGGAAAAGCTGAGCAGGATGCAAAGACAGACAGCCAGGTAGCAATGCGCCGCCCGCAGGGCTGATCTGCTCTCACCGGCAGGATGCTGCTGCTGCTGCTGCTGCGACGTCCCTCACACATAAAATGACCTGCAGCCGTGTCATTATTTACTACCTGTAACATGAGAGGAGAAAAAAACACTTTATGCTGCATTGGAATACATAAATAATCCCCCCTCCTCCTCTTATTAGACAACATTTGTAAGCAAATACCATTTTTTTTAGGATAATCCAGTATGCAATTTATACACTTGTGATGTAGAAACTAGCAGGAAAACTTCTAAAATGACATTTAGGAGAGAAAAAACACTTTATGCTGCATGGAAAACATAAATAATCCCCCTCTCACCCTCTTATGTAACACGTTTGTATATGTAAACAAATAATACTTACTGTATGTGTCCCTTATGTCAGTGGTTCCCAGAAAAAAAGGGTAATGTTTTCATGGGTTTCATACGCTTTCTGTAATAATACTATTGGGGGTCCGTGGTCTAAATTGTGTGCCTTATGTCAGTGGTTCCCAGGGGTCAATATGGGGTCCCTGGAAAAAAAAGGGGGAATAATTTATTTTCATTTTAATGAATGAATGTATGACTATTTTTCATGTGTTTCATACACATTCTGTAATAAAACATCTAAAAGAAAGAAAGAAAATATCTTAAAATATCTATTATTTTCTGTAATATTGTGAAATTTTAACTTTTCAGGATGCTGCTGCTGCTGCTGCTGCTGCTGCTGCTGTTGTTGCTGCTGCTGCTGCAACGTCCCTCACACACATAAAATGACCTGCAGCTGTGTTATTATTTACTAACTGTAACATGAGAGGAGAAAAAAACACTTTATGCTGCATGAAAACTTGAAACTTGAAGCCTCCAGTGCACAAACATCTTGAAAAAAAACTTCTAAAATGACATTTACTGGATTTTAAAATGGTAATTATACTTTTTTTTTGTGGACAAATCATCAGACACACATTATTGTTAAAAACAGGGTGTTTTTCTAGCCTTTAATACATGTCTAGAGGGGATTTTGTGTTAGTTATTTAATTAAATGTCATTAGTTTGACAAGATTTTCCCACACTGACTTACTTTAAATGACAATAAATGTGAACAAATAACTTTTGGACAAACACTTTTATGATTTTTGACCACTGAAAAACTAAATCACATACCTTACGAACACCTTTGATACCAATTAAACATGTGCAATCAGACTTCATGTAGCCCAAAATGACAGATATATAGTCAAATAAACAGGGAAAACTGCAGATACAGTATGGCTAATTTATTATATAGATGAGATAAAGTTGTTATTAGTTAAGATGTAGATAGGCTTCAACTTGACACTCTGGCCTAAAACACACATTTAAATATCAATTAACCACATATATTTTGAGTATCTTAATATTAATTGCCCACATACAGGCTTAAACTTGAGCACCTTATCTTAATTCAATCAAAACTATATTTTCAGTTGTTTTGTGCTGGTTTGATTGACAGTTTACAAGCTTTCACGCTGAACTCTTCACAGCACCCTGCAGACATTTGTGGCTTCCAGTTTTTAATCTGCACTCTTATCTCAGCATCTTCACAAACAGAGCTGTCTTTGTCGACGAGTGTGTCGAGTATCCACACGCATTTTGCACGGTGTGTGTGTGTGTGTGTGTGTGTGTGTGTGTGTGTGTGTGTGTGTGTGTGTGTGTGTGTGTGTGTGTGCTGCAACTTCTGTCTCATGTTCCTACCACAGAGGAATTCATTATCAGCACTGTTTACATAATAATGACGCAACACTTATTTGATAAATAGCAGATTACAGAGCGATATGACATTCAGTTTTCCATCAGCATACACTACCGACTACAGTTTTCTCTTTGTAAATTGTGTAACATTTATTTCACCACAACATATTCATCTGTCAGCGGGTTTGCTGACTGTCATGAATGCCTCTAAACATGCTTCTCTAAGTCCATACTGACCTCTGTAGGCAGAAAGTGTGCGTAGGAGCACTGACTGCTGAGCTGCAGTATTAATGGGAACAATGGGAGTGGACAGAAAAGGAAGAGAGATAGCAGAGGGAAGAAGGAAGCACAATACAGAAGGGCTGTTACTGACAAGTATAATACGGTGGTGGAGAAATTATTTAAGCAAGTTGGGCATAATTGGAAAGGGAAGGGAAGGGAAGGAAAGGACAGGACAGGACAGGAAAGGAAAGGAAAGGAAAGGAAAGGAAAGGACAGAAAAGGAAAGGAAAGGACAAAGAAGGAAAGGAAAGGAAAGGAAGGACATGGAAGGAAAGGGAATGAAAGGGAAGGAAATGACAGAGAAGGAAAGGAAAGGAAAGGAAAGGAAAGGAAAGGAAAGGAAAGGAAAGGAAAGGAAAGGAAAGGAAAGAGAAGGGAAGGAAAGGAAAGGAAAGGAAAGGAAAGGAAAGGAAAGGAAAGGAAAGGAAAAAGGAGAGGACAAGGAAAGGAAAGGAAATGATAATGAACAAGAGTAAGGAAATCACAACAGGGTTTTTACCACCAGATTTCTGCTCAAAAAGTCTCAAAATCTGAAAAGCTCTTCTCAACTTTTACAGATCTCATGCATATTCCACATGACAGGAAATGCAGGACTATCACTACATGGTTTAATAAAACTCTTAAATGTAGCTCTCAGCCTGCAGATGCCTTGCAAGTATGACATGATGGATTGTTTTTTTAAAAGGCTTAAAAAGTATTAAGAATGTCTAAAATTGTATTTCCTGCAATTTGGAAAAGTTGCAATGAAAAAAAGAATAGTTGTGATCACAAAACTGATGTTGCTGGCGTATTTCAATATAAAAGGAAATCAAATGTCTTACATTCTGCTTTCTACAATCTGTAGATTTAATGCAATTTAGACATGAAAGAGAAGACAGGACTACTTGTGTTTAATAAAAAAGGGCTTTAAAACTCCTGGATCTCTCAGCCTGGAGATGCCTTGAGTTGAACATGATGGAAAAGAAAACTATAGTGTTTTTAAATCCTCTTTTTAAGTCTAAAATGCATAAAAAGTCACATTTCATGCCAGTTGTGAAGAGAAGGAATGGGGAGAAATTGCTGTTACCGGCATATTTTGGTCTAAAGGGAAATCAAAACTTTTAAATTTGGCTTTATAAAACTTCAACATGAAATAAAAAAAACACGAGAAAGGAAAGATGTGATCACCACAATAAGACATTTATGGGCAGATTTCAGTTCAAAAAGTGTTGTGGCTCCTAAAAAAATGGGTAGGTAAAGGTAAGGAAAAGCAATATGTTTACGACAGATTTCTGCTTAAACAGCTCTTTAAAAGTCTTAAATCTGTCTCTGTACATCCTGCAGACGCAGCGCAGTGCAGCTTTGGATCAGCCAGGCTCACTCTGCTGTTTTGTGGTTGCAGCAGGAGCGGAGGAAACCCTGGAGGAGCCTTAAACACACACCCAGAGTGTATAATGAGGCCTGGGTATAGGGCTGCACTATTTACTTTAGAACATACTGTTTATAGAGAGGAACTGTTGAACCCCCCCCCCCCCCCCCCCCCCCCCCCCCGACTGGTGACTCAAACTAAACCTGATGCTTTGCAGTGCAACATGTGGTGCAGAGGAAACCAAATTTATATATTATGTTCATGTAAAACATGTGCACCTATAATTTGTGATGCCACCTAGCTCCTGTTAGATTGACAGGGCTGTAGATAGGATTTTAGAAAAACTGAGGCCCCTGTACCTCACCACAGGTTGAGTAATATTTGGATTTTTCATAATTCACTGTTAAAAAATGTGTCTTCCTTAAGTTTTTTTTCCTAACATGAAAGTGTAAATGTTACTTCATAGCCATAAATACAATCAGTTATACTGTTTTTTAAATTTTTTATTTAGAGCTCTGTTTTTTTGGCCTAAAAGTTTTCAAATTTAAGAACATTTAGCCTAAAATGTGGAGTCTAGCTATCAAATATCAACATGTTTATTTTTGAATGATGGAGAAAAAGCTTGGATGTATTACTTCACTTAGGATATGTCACCTATGCTACATAAATATATGATGTCATTTGTATGGTAAAAGTAGGGGAGACCAGGGTCAGTAGTCACACTTTACTTTCCCTCAAAAAAATGAAACAGACTCACTTTCAGTGTGTAATAAAAGTCTAACATGTCAGGGAGGAACATGAATGTATGAAGAAAGCTGGATACAGTGTCGGATGTGGGACCTTGTTCATTTCTATGAAAGCTCCTCAGTGGCGCATGAAGCCAAAAAATGTTCTTCCTCTTTCGCTTTGCTTCAGCATCTTTGGGCCCATGTAGCGAGAACATTCACAACTTCAACTTGCCGAGCTGACTACTTCCAGTTATCCCTCCAGCTAACTTGAATAAGGATAAAAGGATCTAATCATGAGGCTCTTCTGGACTTTAATGTGATTTGACTGAAAGGACCAGATTCTGATGGCAAAACGAGTCATTTCAGGGGGTTTGTGATGCTCAGAAAAACGTATCCACTGATTAACAGACGTCTCTTTCACAATTTAAATCTATGGGAAAAAGTCTTCTTGGACCCAATAGCATTACGTGATATTGTAATCACACTTGTTTGGCCACTTTGTCAACTTGGCTTAAAAGCCCAGCGCTCTTCCTGAGGGCTTGGGTAGGAAGGGACTCACTTTACTCTCATTAAACTTATTCTGTTCAATTGATGTGGGCTGTCAAATATGTTTTGTGCACTAGTGACAACCATCCCCATTGTTGGGTTGGTTGCCCCTTTGTTATTTTAATGGGAGGAAGAAAAAATCTTAATGAATCTCAATGAATTTTCAAAGTTTATCTCACTGAAACACAACATAACAAACATATTTTATCAAGAGACCATAAAGAGGAAACATGAGTCTTCTAAGTTCATTTTGTAATGAATGTGACGACCAACCCTGTTCTCCCCTTCTGGAAATAATTTTAACAGATATGCAGATATTTAATGATTTAATAACTATGATTTGTGACATCACAACTAGTTCGGAGCAAGTCGTGGTCCAGGATGTAACTTACACAAGTGTTATGTGGAAACTTGAAGCCTCCAGTGCACAAACACTGAGGACAGGAAAGAGAAGGAGGAGACATCTGGTGTTCAGCAAGAAAACTTGCATATTCATAGATTCTGGATGTTGATATTTTAAGGTTGACAATAAAAGACACACATTACTGTTCCAAGCAGAGTATTTATGTATTAATACAAGTCTGGAGGTCATTTTTAAACCAGTTTGGGAACCATTGCTCTACAGCTAAAGGTTGCAATAATGGCAAAATTCCCAGAAATAATACAAAGTGCATGATCTAAGTGTCCTCAATCATAAGCACAGTGCTTGCGTTTTATTACATTAGTTTTATACCATTAATTTAAGATGCCTAAATAATTCCCTTTTTCTTCTTTTTACCTTGAACATTTCTGCATTTGTTCATTTCCAGCTTGTTTTTGTAAAATTTACATATTTATATGCATGTCTTCTGTTGTATTTTTAATGTTTTTTTGGAAGGCAAAATCTCACATGAGAATAAAAAGGTGGATATATTGTTTTGAGTCTGGCTTACACTCTACTACACACACATTTATGTTGACTAGCTTTGGAAAAAGGATGTGTTGTTCCCTCTAAAAACCATAAAGGACACTTTTAGATGTACAAGACAACAAAATTGACTACCCTCCATCCTAAAAGCCTTGTTAACAGATAAATCTGGTTTAGCAATATTAGTCTACCTGAGCTATTCCATGGCTGAATATTGACTTTCCCCAACGTCAGACCCAATCCAAGTCAGCCATCGATTTATTAATTTGCTGCATGCTGTGCTCATTTATTGGACATGTCCATCAGTTGTCAAGGACGCACGTTCCAGAGGGAATCACAAGGTAAATCAGTCGCAGAGCAAACACTGGAACACACAAACAAGCAACTAATTTCAACAAAGCTGCAGCCTGATCAATCAATGAGCCTCAGTCTGCTGTGGGTTCACAGCTCAGCGGCAGGAAGCTGCATCACAGCCAGCAGCTAATCAGATGCCAGCGGTGTAATATGCTTTATAGCCCAATATGTGACGGTGCTGCAGACCTGTACCACTTAGTGGCGAGCGTTACGGCCTATTTGTTATCCTAATGTGTCATGTGACCATGTTAAGGGAGCAGTGAGAGGGCACGTTTCCGGCTTCGTCCTGCTGCGTGTGTTGATTTCATGGTCTATTAGGCCGGTGATTGTAGCTGTTGCTGTCGACCACCACCGGTCACAGAACCACCTGCAACAAATCAACACAACTGCATAGAGCGGTGACACTTAGACGAACACACAGAGAGGAATGTGATGGAAAAAAATGTGTTATTTTCAGAGTTCTCCATAATTAGAGATGCTCTTAAAGTAAGCCATACGGTCAAATATCTTGGCTACTGTGCAGATTTAATAGTTTATAAAGACATTGGAGAGATTTACAAGATGTTAGTGTGTATGCCAAGAATTTAAAGTGCTGGTTCATCAACATAAATGTTTCTACACCAGAGAATGATAAAGAGACTTTCTGTTTAACTTCTTAAATATTCATCTCCTTAGAAGTTAACCAAACCCCTCTTTGGTAGTTTTTGAAATCAAACATTCAGGATGATTAATTTACTGAAGTTAAGAGACTTAAGGCTACGGGGGTATTAACCCGGGTTGTCCTCTTTGTCGGTTTATTTTTGTCATTTAATTAGAGCCGCTGCTCCCACACTGCTCCTTCTACATTGATATAAAACTACTCAAATTAAAGCTGAGACCTGGCGCTTTAATGTGGTGTCCATTACTTTATTTTGAATTAAATGTGCTGAAGCACAGAGCCTGAAGAACAAAACGTGTGTAACAAAAGCAGCAAGTGTAAAATGTTCTACTGAGATATGGCGACTTTGTCAGAGGACTCAAGTTGTATATGTGTAAATTTGCATGTGTGTATATAGTGATATAGATGTTTATCTTCTTATGGCTATTGTAAATTAGTTTAATACACTGAAATTGTTTTAAATGATTTGACTAAGTAACTTTGCACATGCTAATTGGGCAACATTACACAATCAGACTTTAAAAGAGGTTATAAATCCTCTGTAATTGGCCCAATGCATCAATGTACAAATATTGCGGCCATAACCTTTAGCGACCTTTAGCACTTCTACCAGTTGTTCTAAAACTTGGTGTATTGCCACAAGAGCGACCCTCAAAGCCAGTGTGAACAGCCAGAGCAGATTTGGATACTTGACCTAAAAATGCTTTAAAATGGTCAGAAACATGACATATGTATACGTCTAAAGTCTGATTCTAGCCACATTGATCAAAATCCTGCAGAAACAGATGATAATCCAGACAGCTGTGTTATCTTGGTGTAGTCTGACATCCCAGTATCAATGATTATTTCCCCCCTTTTTCCAGCTTTACAACACTGCGTTGCATTTCATAGGTAGTGACTCAACAGCAATAAAATGTTGACACTTCAAAGGTCTGATGGGCGTCGCTGAATGTACAGTTGTGCTGAAACAAACACGCGCTCGAGTCTCTGGCTGAGATCAAAGATCTCAAAGCTGATTCGAGATCCGGCACACCCAAACATCAATGAGGAATAAAGGGGAATAATGAAGGCTGGGGTATATAGTGATAATCTCATCAAAGGAGTACACACACACATAAGCATTATCCTCTGATAGGTGACATCCTCCTTCATGTAAAACCAGCACAGCAGCACCTTGGTGGATGTTTTTGTAGGACATTTTCAGCTTTAATGAGAAGGACATTTGGTTTCTGAAGGAGTCACTTTCCTCTGTGGCCACCAGATGGGAGCATTGCATCATCTAAATCATGCAAACGTGGCGCTTACACACTAAGAGTCCCTTGTTTTATACATCATACAGCTTCTTCTGTGCGCTGCCAACAAGCTTAAGCGTTGCATAAGCGTAACAATTCAGTGAATATTTTGTATAACAAAGGAGGAATGAGTCACTTCAGTTCTTCAAAGGAAAACAGAAGAAATGGTGGGAAAATGTAAAAAAGACAAGAAAAGAAAGAAATAACCCCCTCCCTCCCCTTTTTCTCCCATCCCTTCCTTTGATCAACGCTATAATTTAATTACCTGCATACCAAAGAGAGCCTTTATTTGGAAATTTCAGTGTCTATTATTTATTTTCTCCCTGCATTGCACGGGGAATTCAAAGAGGGGGTTCAAGAGTTGAGAAAATAAAGTTTTGTCTTGGTCGCTGATAGTTGATTTTAATGATAATCTAATCAGCAGTGTACAAAACATAAACACCAAGACAGAAAGAAAATTAATTTAACTGCACTCCAGTTCTTGAATCGTTGATCTAAAATGGCGCGAATGATGTAATGACGTTTCAAAAGATGCAAACATGTTTTTTTCTGCAAAAACCTGAAAAAATGTGCATATTTTAATTGTTAAAATGATTTTCATTTGGGATGAACTGAGATATATGTTTCTTTTTTTGTATTAAATTCACACATTTAACATTATTTGCTTATCTTACTTCTCATATTACAATAATAATAATGATGTCATACTTTTCTCTTACTTGTTCGCCATCAAAACTGTATGAAATCATCAAAAATTAACACACATCTCCTACAAATTCATTTAATTTCTGTGTTTTGTTATCTTTCTGTTCACCAGTTTAAATACTAATCTCAGTAATTTAACCAAACACCTCATAAATAGTTTATGAAATCTTACATTTTATGTGTTATTTGCTTGGATTGTCCCCTTCTATCTGTTTATTGTTGTTATTTAATCAGGGCTGCAGTATGTGTGTTAAATAGGGTTATATCTCCCACACAGTCCTTTCTATATTGATGTAACTCCACTCAAATGAATGCTGACACTTGCTGGTTTAACACAGTATCCACAACTTTATTTCAAATTGAAGAACATAACACATGTAACTGTCTAAACACTTTCTGCCTGCACTGCTTATGTGTCTATATACTGAGTAGAAAATGTAAGAATATACTGAAAGCTTCCTTCTCCAGTGAATTGCGTCCTTGTGTGAAAAGTGAAATCGAATAGAGGATAATAGGAGAAGATACATGTCTAGGACTCGACCTCAGTGTTGTTAGTGGTCAGTATGGCCCTGATTCAAGTGGAATTGCTAAAACACTCATTTCCTACACTGGTTTCTGTTCTCCTGAGCTACATTATCCTGTGTAAAAATCCATAAATAGGAAGTGTTAAGCTGTAAATATGAATTTTTAAATCTAAAATTCACCTGACCTCTGACCTTTATTCTCGTATATTAAGCAAAATTACAAAAACCCTAATTTTCTACACTGGTTTATCTTCTCTTACACGATATTATCCTGTTTAAAATCTGAAAAAGTACATTTTAAACTCAAATATGATTTTTTTTATGTTAAACTCACCTGACCCCTGACCTTTATTCTCCTGTGTTAAGCAAAATTGCAAAAACACTCATTCCCTACACTGGTTTCTCTTCTCTAACGCTACATGATCCTGTTTAAAATCCATAAAAAGCAAGCTTTAAACATAAATATGAGTTTTTTGGATCTAAAATTCACCTGACCCCTGACCTTTACTCTTCTATGTTAAGCAAAATTGCAAAAACACTCATTTCATACACTGGTTTCTTTTCTCCTAGGCTATATTATCCTGTCTAAAATCCAGAAAAAAGTCAATTTTAAGCTAAAATATGAATGTTTTAAATCTTAAACTAACCTGACCTCTGACCTTTCTTCTCCTATATTCAGCAAAATTATTAAAACAATAATTTTCTACACTGGTTTCTCTTCTCCTAAATTACATTACCCTGTTTAAAATCCAGAAAAAGCAAGTTTTAAACTCAAATATACCCTTTTAATTAAACCTAAACCTCACCTGACCTCTGACCTTTCTTCTTCTATGCCAACTCCATCACGAGGCGATCTGGCTTCCTGCCCGGCTTCTGCTTGCAGCTAGTCTACATGAGCTCAAAATCAAACACTTCTCTTTTCCTTTCATCCCTCTCTCTCTCTATGATCTGACCAATTTCCTGTTTCACCGGCCCACTCGGATCGGCGGCTTCTCGGTGGCATTGCGTCGGTGAGCTCAGAGCATCCTGTCTTTCGGTTTTCCTCACAGGAAGGAAGATTGAAGACGACCGAAGTTGCGTTCTGCGCCCCCCCCTGCGGCGTTCTTCTTGTGAAGCCCTGAATAATAGACTAGCTGTGTGGTTTGGTGGTTAAGAGCCTTTTGTATCTTCAGAAATATAAAGAAAAGATGGCAACAAATAGCCTGCAGATCCACAGTAAGCACACTTATCTGTCTATTCCACCTGCATCCAAACTATGACCTGAATTACTTATAGTGCTCTGTACACGTTCGCCCCCAAAAAGCATTGTTCTGATATTTCATTGAGTGTTTTCATCTGCAAATAATGTCTTTGTGTTTGGTCTATTGATCCAGTATCACTGCTCTATACACACTATAAATAGTCTGCTATTGATTGTGGGATTTATTCATGTGTTATTCATTCTGCGCCTGCAGAGAGGGGCTTTATGATGAGCGTTTTTTAAAATTTTATTTCTTTATTTTTTAAGGCCCTCCAGCTTCAAGAAGTGGTAACAAAAAAAAAGAGAAAAGAACAATTTTGTGGTGTTTTCTGAAAGGTTATCCAGATGCATTCACTTCATATTGTGCAAATATGAGAAAAAGCTGGTAATGAATTCAGGTAATAGTGTCCATTATGATTTAAAAAATACATTTCTCTTTGGGGCATTGGAGATTTTATGTGCATCAAATCTTTTAAAAAAAGCAAAGTTGTGGCCTAAATGTTATTTCAATGACTTTTCACCTTTGAGAAGAATAAAACTTTGCCGGAAACGTTGAATCCTTGAATCATCTGAGCTTCAAAATGGTCACAGTGGAAGAAAAAAGAGTGTTGCCAGTGGCAGATTTTGGCCTTCACACACACACATTGGTCCAATCTTAGTTTATTTGATGTATTATGTCCAATTGTGCGAACCTTACCTTGAGCCTCGGAGCATTCTGGGCGACAGCTGATGAAGTGGTCATCTTCAGACACTTACCTTGTCAACAGAAAGACCACAATCTTTTAGGACTACTGGATGTGAGTGTGTGTGTGTGTGTGTGTGCGTTTAATTTAGCTTGAAAATACACAACAAAAGTGTCACCTTAAACCTGCCCTTCCTTTGGCTGCTTTCACATGTTTAAAAGCAACTATATAAGAAGGGAATAAAACCAAAAAGAGCAAAAAACGTAGGAAAATAAAAATCCTTATGATCAAGAGACATTTTCTTGAATTACAGGCCACATGTTGTCAATAATAAAGTAATATTATCTATCCATGGGTAGGATCCACAGACTGAGGGCAGTTTATTGTATGCCTTTGCCTGAACCTCACAATCAATATTTAATAACAGGACTTGGTGGACTTGTGCGATGATGAAAGGAAAATATGCCATAATGTGCCAGAAAAGCACACATTGTACCGCCATGTGGATATTTGTAGTTTGAAGTTATAGATAAGATATATATGTATTGGTTTAAAGAGCTATTTTAACCTGAGCTTTAGTTTGTTCTGCATTTTTAATTTCTCCTAGATATTTAGGATCAGTCAGACCTGATAAGTACAAAAACTATGAGCATCGTCTTTGAACATGTCCTCATATGGAGACACTGGGTTTATTTTACTGTATAACAAAATTAATTCACCAGCGTATAAAACAAATTATTTCCTTACATTTACACGAATTAGTCAAATTTGTACAATATATCAAACTAGATAAGCATAAATAAACGCTTTTGTTTGATTTTTTGATCTGATTTTTTACACTGTAATGTGCTTTTGCGACCACTAGGTGGCACAACAACGCATTTACTAACAAGGACAACAGGTCAAAGTTCAGCAGTATGAAGTATAAGGGTCGCAGGAGGTTAAAGTGAAGGAATCTGCAGATTGTCTTATTTACTAGACCAGTATTGTATAGACTTTCACATTTTTTTAACACTTCAGTTTCAGAGGTAGAAACGTAAACTCCAAACGCAGATATATTTAGTTAACCTTGTTTTAAATGGAGCAAAAAATACCACCTTTTCTCATTTTTTAAACACACGTCAAACCTCACTTGTGTGTGTAAAGAAGTGAAAACTTTGACCTTTGACTTCTCTTTCCTCTCTCTCTCTCTTTCTTTTTCTCTCTACTGGGGATGCAGTTGTGACAGTGAGACAGAACGGGAGTGGATCGGACACAGAGTGGACATACAGTGGACAGGTCTCGCCCAGGACAGCGGACAGCACAGGAGGAGGGGTCAGTGCGGGCCAATCTCATCTCAAACTGAGGGAACGTTTTTACAGCAGACCAATAAAACAGTGAGCCGTTCCCAGATTAAAGTCTTCCCCGTTATTGAAAAGCCAATTAAAGCTCTTTTTTAAAATCACAACAGCTGGGAAAGAAAATGTAGAAGCTTTGGAAAAAGTCTGAAAAATAATAAAAAATGTTGGTTCTCATCGGTATGAAAGAAATGCAATACTTTAAAGGGACAGTTCGACAGTTTTTGGGAAGTACACATTAACCTTTCTTGCCAAGAGTTAGATAAGAGGAGGTACAGTCAAAGCTGCTTAGCTTAGTTTAGCATAAAGACTGAAAATAGGTGGAAACAGCTAGCCTAGCTTTGTCCAAAGGCAACTAAATACACTTACTAGCATCTTTCAAGTGCAAAATTAGCACTAGTTATATCATATTTGTTTAATTAGTATAAAAATTGACGCGTAAAAACTATAAGTTGTGCTTTTTCGTGTGGTTTTGTGCAGGATTACTTCCTGGCTGGAAAAAAAGCAGCAACATTTAGTGGTGAAATGAATTCACTGTGATGGAATAAAATATATTAGTCAATTTGCTAACATGGGCAAAGTTAATCTGCACGGTTTCTTTGTGTCGAGTTCAACGTTGGTTAATTTTGATGCACAAATATGTGCAGTCGACCAATAGCAAGCTGTGTTGACACTGCTAGAAGGTCTAAAATGGAGGAAGCTATCGTAACATTGAGCTGTGTTGCACTGCTAACTCTTCTATCGAAGTATAAACTGCTCCAAAAAAAGAGAAATAGTTAAAGTTATGAGGGTCAATGATGCAAATAAATCTTCTGAATAAACTGTGTGAAGACTTTATGGACTTAAATTATGTACAGACCTGAGAACAAAAGCCCTAGGTAGTGCTTCAGCTACAATAATTCACTAACTAGCCTGATGAATACTCTGAGTTTCTAGCACTAAATGAACTCTTGGCAAGAACACAAACAAGTGTATTTCCCCCAAAAAATGTTGAACTATACCTTTAAGCTAAACCCAGCTAATTTTTACTTTTAACTCAATGAATTTGGGGTTGAGATTCAATATGAGAGTCATGTGGGTTCCTAATAACCCGTCTTTTTTTTTTAAATGTCTGGAACTGTCACGCGGCGGCTTGGGCTACACAGTAATATACATACAAACACCTTCGATGTATATTTACTATGTTTAGTGAGAAACAGCATAGTGAGTTGTCACTGGGGATTGAGTCAACTTTACTATGTGATTTAAAAGAAATAAAAATCAAATCAAATCAAATCATATAAAACAACAATTAAACAACGAAAAGAACGAACATGAGGAGCCAAATAGAGAGAGAGAGAGAGAGAGAGAGAGAGAGAGAGAGAGAGAGAGAGAGAGAGAGAGAGAGAGAGAGAGAGAGAGAGAATGAGGGAGAGGAGACTGAAAGAAAAAAGAGAAAATGGAGAGAGAAAGAGTGAGTGGAAGAGAGGAGGGAGGTTGTGAAACAGTACAACATCAGACAGCCACTGGAACATAACAACACAGAGAGAGACAAGTATTAGGAAAAATGGTTTAATATAGGAGACAGAAGCAAAAAACTGCATCACACAAGAACATACGTTTACAAAAATAATTCTGACTGCTTCAGCTACACAGTTAGTTCACAGAGAAGGACAGAGAAACCGGAAAAATCTAAACAGCTAAAAGCAAAAAATTTCTAATTAGTTGATCTCTTTATTAAACTAATACATTAATCCACTGAAGGTGACTAAATATTTCTATTCCTTCTTTTTCTATAATTGTCTTATCGTGTAGACGGCACAATACAGAAGTCAAATGAAACTTACCGCTGTTGTATAGACAAACTTGCTAAGAACTATTTATAAAGCAAAAAAAAAGAAAAAAAAGAAATGAAAAGGAAAAATTAAAGAAAGACACTCACCTAACCCTCTGTTTTTCGTAAAATAAAATAAAAACGAAAAAGAACGAAAGAAAGAAAGAACAAACACTCAAGTGAGGAAAAAGAAGTGAAAGAAATAAAGGCAAAGATTCTTCTAGAAAATCTTATTATCAAAAGCCAACTTTCTCGATGCCAGCTAGAAATCATACTCGGGGACCAGTCAGGTTCGGGCCAAACCACCAGGCCAGACAGCTTTTTTTCTAAGATTTTTTTTTTTTGTTGTTGTATCCTTTAATCTCCAGTATAAAAAATTCCACTGGTACAAAATGCATAAGTACAATCAGTTGTAGAAATAGGAAAGCCTGCATTTTTTGTACTTTTTTTTTTTTCTCAAATCCCATCCAGTGACAGATTTTTCCAAGAAGTTTGTCAAACAAACATACATCACGCTTTTACAGGATCCACTTAAAATGCATTGACTTTGGCTTCTCTCAAGACAATAACTTTTGAAAACTACTGAATAAAACCTTTTTGAGAATCAAAACAAAGAAAACAAAAAAACAAAAAAACAGAAGGAAGAAAAAAAAATTTGGATAATTTCTACAGACAACAAGCTCTTTTTTTTCTTCTTTTTTTCTTTTTACGGCACGGAAAGAGAACACACAAAACATTTTTTTTTTCCTCCAAAAAACTTTTTTGACATAAGCCATAATGCAAAAAAACGACAAGTTCATATTTTTTTTTCCTTTCAGATTTCATTTGTTTGATAAATAGCACTTAAGATAATTAAGAAAGAAGGAGAACAGAGAAGTGAACAGTGACAAGATAGAAAGATTACAACGAGCATCGGCGATGACAGCCCCTGAGGTGAGAAACTCTGCGTCTACGACCCTCTTGTGCTTCGACGTTGAGAGAAAAAAAAAACGACGAAAAAAACCCAAAAGACAAAAGATTTTTCTAACACACGAGAATGTGCAGCGACGTCAAGGCTGTGTGCAACTCGAGTGAGATTTTGGCAATTTTTTTGACGACATTTGGGACAGTTTTAAAAAATAAAAAGTCTCGGATATAACACCGCACCACACCAGACAGCCGTGTGTGTTTAAAAAAAGAATCTGTAGCCTCCACGCTTTAAAAAATGATGTGTGTGATGTACGAAATTGTGCGCAGAAGGTGGACGACGTGTGAAAATGTGCAATTTATCTATTTATGTATTTTAAAACACTGCAGCGGTTTACGACGTAATGTGAGAAAAAACCTGCACGCGGATACGGATGGGATTCTTACTTCCTGTCCAGCTTTCCATACAGGTAGTTATGGCTGTTTGTGGCACTGCTCGTGTGTGTGTATAGGTGTGTGTGTACTGCATTTGTAGGAAAAAAAGTCTGCTTGCCTCCCTCCATGAGATCAGATAAAAGTTTGGTATTGGGGTTTTGGTCTTTGAGAGAAAGAGAGAGAGGGGATAATGAAAGCTGTATTGCCTTCATCTCGATCTCGGCTGTGGCTGTTGTTGTTTTGGTGGACGTGACCCCCTTCTTTTTTCCTCTCTCCGAAAAACCAACGAGCGCTTCTTTTATTTCCCCTGTCGCTATTCCAATAAGACGTCTCTCCACATAGCCCTGTTTCTAATAACCCTGGTTAGCCTGGGAGACAACAATCAGATAGAGAGCGGCATCCTTCAAGCAGACGCCTTGTTTTTTTTTGTTTTTTTTTATCACAAGCGTCCATTTCAGCCTCTCTTTTTTGAAAGATAGACCTGCCGATCGGATGAAATAAATGGCGGACGATGAGCCAAAACTGTACACAAAAGTGAACCTAGACTTGGCACACATCACTGACTTTGACAACATCTTCTACTCTTTATAATACTGGTACAAACGCTCCCTGGTTAAGGCGACTGGTGAGCTTCTGGTAGAAAATAATGCTGTCTCTTTTTTTTTTTGTTTGTTTTTTTTGCAGACCGTAAACTAGGCTTTTTCAGGGAGAGGTGGGGGGTTAACATGGGCAGTTGAATAGACTTGACAACATCGTGCCATGTAAACGGATTGACTATGAGAATGTCAATAACACACTTTGGCATCTAAACATAATTTTGGCCCATTACACCACAATATGGAGGAGTCTTGAAACCACTTTGAAGTGTATATATATATATATATATATATATATATATATATATATATGTATATATATATATATATATATATTTTTTTTTTTTTTTTAAAAAGGATAAGTTCTGAGGTGAAATTAAATGAGTTAGAACTTGCTCCGGACCATCCTGCCCCTATCTCTTGTTTTTTTGTGACAATACAGCGACGGTGGTGTTGGCGGTGGCAGAAGCGGCGTGTGTGCTTTTTTTCTTCCTCAAAAGATCGAGGCTCGTTTGTGAATGAGCGGCTCGTGTTGCCCTGTGCTTACATCATGAAAGAAAGCAAAGCGTGCTCGTCTGAGGTGATACACAAAAAGTAATGATCCTCGCCCTCGCCTCTCTGAGGCCAAGCTACAACTCAGAAATGTTTTTGAACCCAACAAAAAGGGATAAGTGGGTGAGAAATAAGGCTTTTTTGCGTGTATGACTCTCACTTCAATTTCGGCTTGAGGAGCGAGAAAAACAAACAAAAACAATACATGCTGAAGCCTGATCTATGCGTTAGTGTGCCTCTGTATGTGTGTGTGTGTGTGTGTGTGTGTGTGTGTGTGTGTGTGTGATACTAATATAGACAGAGAGAGAGAGAGAACAGGAGTGCAAAGATTTTGTGGTAAGGCTTTGATGAATATAACGGCTGTACAATGGCTAAAAATATCAGTGCGCGATTCTGCTGTGCGTGTGCGTTTTAAAGTGTGTGTGTGCACGCTGGCGGGTGGTAGCGGTCGCTGTAGAGGCTTTCACACTCAGGGGCTCTCATGCACAACAACAAAGTAAACTGTGAGGTCTGCACGAGAGTGTGTGTGTGTGTGTGTGTGTGTATGTGTGTGTGTGTGTGTGCGTGTATATAGATATATATATGACACATGGGCACTTTTTTTTCTTCTTTTTTTACATCTTTACAAAGAAAAAAGCAAACATGACATTTTCAGGCAACAAGACCACAGAATAGCAAGTTAACAAACTCTTTTTTAAATCTATATTTTTAAATATGAGGGATCCATACAAAACACTTAATAAAATACCCATGTTATCAAATAATTTCACAAGAAATACACTGACGCGCTAGGCAGGAAGTACCTTTCAGAATTTGGCACTAAACTCCACTGATCTTGTCTTTTTTTCTTTATAAGACATTTTGCTGAACAACAAAACACATCTAAATATTGTTTCCCACGAGAGAAATAAAATAATAATGACATTGATGCTTCACAAGCTGACATTATATATATATAGATATATTTATATTTATATATATTTTTAGGAATTTTATATAGCTAATTAACCAACAAGAAATTTAGCAAATAGGGACTCCTTAAAAAAGAAGAGGAAAAAAAAGAGAAAAAAAGCAAAGTAACTATTATAGTAATATGAAAGGCTTTGTCTATTGTTCAAGTAAACTGATTTTTTAGTCTTCTCTTGAAAAACATGAGACATTTAAGACCGTTAGACTTGTGATGAAACCACAACTAAACTCACGAGAAGCACCGACGTTAACGCAGGTTACAGGTATCTTAGTATTTTTTTTTTCCTCTATACATTTAAACAGTAGAAAATATAGGTCATTTCATCATGTGCATTTAAACCACGGATTGTCTATCTGTGAGTCAGTTCAGCAAAAGGTGACACAAGTAGGTAGCATTTCTCCCCCCCAAACAGGGCAAATGTCTTTTTTTATTTTTTACCTTTAAACTACTCTAGAAAAAAGTGGTTCTATATATAGACTTTGAATGAGAAACAGAGCCACTTAAAATGGCCTTATCAAAAAACTTTACACTGCCTGAAAAATGTAAAAACCATTAGAGAGCTCTGAGAGAGAGTCTAATATTGATCAGACAGTTTTTATTCAAAACTGTTTGGAAGTAGTCTTATTTCTCAGAGAAACTGGCGCGGACTGCTTCTGGCCCGCGATTTCTGTTTTTCATCGGCGCCAGAAGCAAGAAAACGCGCCAATTCCTGTAGTGAACTTTCAAGTTTACTTTAAATGAAGAAGAAAAGGAAGAGAGAGAGAGAGAGAGAGAGAGAGAGAGAGATTTAAAAAAAAACTGACATAAAGAAGAAGAAACAAAAAATATATATATAACGTACTGACTGAATGGAAATCACTTTGACACAGGTTGTTGTTTTTTTTCTCCAAAAAAAAAGTTTTTTTGATAAAAATCTCAGTCTCTTTTTGTTTTTCATATTAAATGCAGCTTTACATCTTTTTCACATTGATTCATTTTCTTACCTATCCCTCCCTTTGCGCCTCTCACCCTCCCTGAAACCCTCCGCAAAACAGATTCAAATGAGGTCACATGCAAAAAACAAACAAAAACAAAAACACAAAAAAAAAGAAAAAACAAAATCATAAAAATCAAAAGTCCAAAAAAGCTAAAAGTTTCAAAGTTCAAAAGGTCAATAGGCGGCGGCGGAGGAGTAGGAGTAGGAGGAGGAGGAGGAGAACCAGGTTATGATCAGGTGAGCTCGGAAAAGACATCAGAAAAACAATGACGGGGGGAGGAGGACGATGACACTTTTTTTTCTTTTTTTTTTTTTTTGGTGGGGGATTTTTTTTGGGGTGTTTGTGTTGTTGTTTTTTTTTGTTTAAAGTTTTTTTTTTTTTTTTTGGACGCCACGGAGACATGCTAGGCAAACGATGAGCTATAACAGGCATGGAGATGGGTTGTTCTAAAAGGGAGGAAAGAAAAAACAGGGGAGAGGAGAGAGTTACACACAGAGAGCCAGAGCACCACACACCACTAACAGCATTTTGTTTTTTTTGTTTTTTTTCTTCTTCTTCTGTCAAATCAAGAGAAACAACAACAACAAACAACAACAACAAACAAACAACAACAATGCAAACCGTCAGAACAGCAACACCACTCACTGATTTCATTGGCAAAAGTTTTAGCTTTGAATTTTGTCCTTTTTTTATGTGTGTGTGTGTGTGTGTGTGTGTGTGTGTGTGTGTGTGTGTGTGTGTGTGTAATATAAAATGATATTAATGTTGTAGGTCTATACTAAACAGGCAACAACACACACACACACAGACACACACACACACACACACACACACACACACACACACACACATATACACGCACTCACACATTCACACACATATACACAAAAAACAGAGAGCACCCAAAGCTTTATCCATCAGATCCCGGATGGATTTTGTCATTTGGGAGAAAATATTCTTTTTTTTTTTTTTTGGGGGGGGGGGGGGGGGGGGGGAAATGGGCGTTTTCACATCAACACTTTAAAAAAAGAAAAAAAGTAATTAAAAAAAGTTATACAAATTTTCTTTGGAAGGGTTTGGAGGCAAATTGGAGGGGGGCAGGGCAGGGGTGGGAGTAGGTGGGGGTGGGGGGGCGCTACGAACAAAACAAAAACGGAAAACACTCAAAACAAGTAAATTAAACTTGAATTAAAAGTTTAAAAAAATTAGAAAAAAACGCGAGGAAAAAAAAGGGAGATATTTGACAACGTGAAGAAGTAGAGTCCCACTACGGATGGAGAGAGGGAGAGAGAGTGGTAAAAGAGAGACAGATGCATGGATGGATGGATGGATGAAGGAATGAATGAATGAATGGATGAACAGCACAGATAAGTGTATATGTGTGTGTGTGTGTGTGTGTCTCTGCAGATGATTGGATAAATGACAACAGGGATGGAGGGATGGATGGATGGGGGGAGCAGGAAGGGCAAAAGGGAGGGGTTGCGGTTCGAATGGCAGCGGAGTGTGTTGTGATTGTGGTTTTCTGCACTGAAAAAACATGAAAAACACCGGAGAACCCAATTCCACGAGACTTCTCCACAAGGGTCTACTTTTAATGATGCTGTATACTTTATAGGAGTCCAATAACTTAACGATAGGCAATAAATAAAATCCTTTTTTTTTTTTCATCTGAGGCAGTAAAAATGTATAAAAATAGAACTGCTTTTTTTACAAATAAAATTTACAGGCCTGTGGCTTTCTGTACTTTGAATTATTTTTTTTAAAATCTTTCAACAAACATCAAGTATTTTCAGTTACCCCCTTAAACCCATAAACTCTTTTTTATTATTAGTAGTAGTATTATTATTATAGACTTTGTCAAATTCTGGATGTTGGTTTGAAAATGTTTTTTTTCTACATGCTGTAATCTCCCTTCCTCAACAAAGACCAATGTGATCTGACCCAGAAAAAGTAGTTTACTAATTATTATCTTTTTTTCCATCATCTGAGAAATAAAAAAAACTGTTTTTTATTTTCACATAAATAATAAGACGTAGCTGGAGAGTGTGTGTGTGTGTGTGTGTGTGTGTGTGTGTGTGTGTGTGTGTGTGTGTGTGTGTAAGTTTTTTCTTCTTCCTGTGGTGGTGGAGTGTAACTGTAACTGTACGGCAGGCTGACTATAACTGTAAAGAGGCCACTAATGTTTTTGTTTTTTTGCAGCCTTTGCTCCCGGGTTGCCAGCAGGCATAGAGGGGTTTTCGGAGAAGCAGCGGCGGCCTGCAACCAACACCGCGGAGGTCAAAGGTCAAATGTGCATATCGGCGTGCGCGTCAAAAAAAAAAAAAAAAAAAAAATTAAAAAATGTTGAACTCTTCGCCAGGCCTTAAGGTTCACAACGAGAGAGAGAGAGAGGAAAAATAAAAAGTAAAAATCATCATGGCTCCTTTGTCTTTACCTCGGTTCTGACTGTTACTAGTCCTTAAAAATGTATAAATAATCACTCAGACAGAAAAAATTAAATAAGTTTTAAACAAACTTTTGTTTTTGTTTTCGTAATAATAAAAAAAAAAAGCTACCCCAAGATAGCTACTTTCTTCCATTATAAAAAAAAGAAAAGAAAAAAGAAATTGCACAAAATAATGGCGGTAATGGAAGCGTTCATGTGTGTAAAAAAAAAACAAAACAAAACAAAAAAAACAAATTGTAATAAATAATACTTGAAAGCTAACATAAAAATCTTCAAAAAAGCAAGAAAAACAAGAAAGAAAAATAAAAACAAGGCGTGTGTGTCTCCCTCAGGGTGGTTGTAGGTCGTCTCCCCCTCCCTCCCACCACCCCCCCCCCCCCCCCGTCCCTGTGTAGAGAGGTCGTGGCTCGGTTTGCTGTTGTTTTTTTTTTGGTTTTTTTTTGTTGGTTTTTTTTGTTTTGTTCATTTTCATTCTTTTCGTGGGGGGACTTACCCTAGCAGTGCTAACATGGGGAGCAGATTGACCCTAGTGCTAAGATCAGTATGGTTTGCTGTCGTTCTTGGAGCGCTTCAGCTGCACCTTCAGCCGCTTCATGCCGATCTGGAAGCCGTTCATGGCCTGGATGGCTGCCTGTGCCGACACTGGATTGTCGTAGCTGACGAAGCCTGCCGAGGAAAAGGGAGAGAGAGATCGTTGGTGGAAAAAATAAAGGAGGAGATTGATTGAGAAGAGACAAGACGACATACTGGTACTCTTTCCACTTGCCATTTAATCATTTATTTGTCAAATCAATAGAGATTGGTTGGTACACGTTTTGAATTGCATGAGTGAAGGTAAACTAGAGCTAGCTATTGTTGGGGTATTGCAGCTCAGCCATACTACCAATTTTTCCTAGTGGTCATTTGCGGTATTGCAGCAGAAAAAAAATCCCCTGTGGCCCAAAAAGCTGTTTCCTACATTAGCTATTGTATTGTTACCATGTTTGTATTAGGAAAGCTAGATAAAGCGTCACTGCTCAGGCAAGGTTTTTCCTAGTGGCCACTTGCGGTATTGCAGTAAAAAATTCTCCTGTAGCCCAATAGGTCACCATTATAAAGAGACACCTGTAAAAACTGTGAATTATTACACTTTATATTAATCCATGGAGGGGTTATATTCCTAAAACTCTTCCAAGAACCAAGAGAAGAGATCATCAGTCATCACAATGTAAAGTTTGTGGTCCGAGCGGGAATTTGCAGGCGGATCTAGCAGCAAACCCTGAAGCTAGGAAACATTTCTGGCCTCTGCAACAAGCGAAAACCATACACTTTCCAATTCCTGTTATACATCCAAGGTTATTGGAAAAAGGAATTACAGCATACAGGTTGTAGGTAGCTAATTCAACTTGTAAAAAAAGCTAAATTTGGCTTTATTTCCACATATTTAGTGCAATTATGGTGCAGAAGATGGGTGTAAATATCTTGTGTACCTGACATAGCATGAATTCAACATTAGTTGTGTCCCCACCAAAAATCCGCTGTTTTTTCCCCAATTTTTCCAGTGTTTTCTTTAACGAAACATGTATTTAACATGTAACTGACTCACAGCTAGTGGGAATACTACTTCTACTATTTCTACTACTACTAGGAGTGCAGTTGTACCTATGTTAGCTAATTTAGCTAGTGAATATTAGCAAAGGAGTATCGTCAGTCTGCTAATACTGAACGTTAGCTCACCTCTGTTAACTTATTTTACATTTAGTCTATACAGTAGGTCTACAGTTAGTATTATCATTAAACTGTTGACTATAGCTAACGATATGTTAAAATCTTCCAAAGTCATGACATAGCTTGATAGCGTCACCAACCTTAGTCCCACCAACTAAGATCTGATCTTGTTTTTTTCTATGAGGAAGCTATAATCCTCACTGTTTCTGGTCAAATGATATATTCCTTTGTTCAACAATCAAGTGTTTTGTCTTTATTTTGTGCCATAAAGTAGTGAAGCAGATTTCACAGAAAATCTGACTGATTTAAAAAAAAAAAAAACCCAGACCAGCAAGCTTCTACATGATGGTCTTGTATATTTACAGCAATTATACTGTCTTAAAAAAAAGCTTGTAACAATAAAATGTTTCACGAGGCATCCTCGCCACGTTTATGTGTCTTGAGATCTGATTTATGTGTATAACATTTACATCTACATTGAAATACACCCCTGGTGCACATTAAGAAAAGATTAAACTTTAACGACTCCCGCAGGGGGGAACTGGGCTGTTGCATCGACAAAACAATGAGAGAATAAAAGCAAAGTCTAATGGAATATACATAACAGTCAAACAAATGGAGAGGGGGGGGGGGGCATTATGAGTCTGCAAAATAAGGGCAGTAAAATTGATATAAGAAAGCGTTTTCTGCTCCCAAAAAATAAATTCTGACCAACAACTTGACAAAAGCCAATGTCAGAATAAAGGTTTAGCAGCAGAGTGAGGTTATATTGTGTTTTATTTCTCCTCTGCCTCACACAAAGCCGTCTCCGCACACACACACACACACACACACACACACACACACACACACACACACACACTTCGCCTCCTCTCAGGATGCTTGCAACCTCTAAAAACTGTCAGTAAACTCCTTGTCTCGCTCGTCTCGCATTCATCCTCAATCCATTTTCTGACAAGTAGCACAGCTGCCTGTTTGAGCGAGTATCCACGCTTGATTTATTTCTGTTTCCTTAGTTTGCTACATGTGGATCGGAGATGTGTTAGATTCTGGGTTTTGTTTGTCAGCGTGAGCAAAATGTGATGCAAACGCAAAACACTTGAATGTTGTTTTGTTCCATACTTTACAGGTCAATCAAGAAGCTTGTTAATAATAACCGGTGGAAAGGAATTACTTGCTCTACCAGTTCAGAATGGATCGCTTTAAGTCCATATTTTTAGATAAATTGTGTGAAAAGCTTGTTTCAATGAGTTTCCCACAACCAACTTTGCAGCCTTTAATATGTGATCCTCATCATCTCGTTAAGTCTGTATTTATCAGGTACTTGGTTTCAGGTCATTTGTGACAATAAATATTATATATTACATTAATTTTAAGTCGCATTTTACTGTTTAGGTCTTAATAACTTCCTCTAAAGAGTGATGAAATGTAGTATCAATCACAAGAAGTTAGAAAAAGTGCAAAAATTGTAATGAGTGGAAAAACAGATCTATTTAAAAATAAGTAAATGTTGCTAATTTACTTTAATAACTTTATTAATTGTATTGCATTCTTGCTTGTAGACACATTTGTTAAATTTTTGCATGTTAAGCTGAACTGCTGCACGCTGACTCTTTAGATTAGGTTAGCAATTAATTGCAAAAAAACAATAAATACTACATTACATACTTCTTTTCACTTCAGTTTCCTTTTGTAGAATATCTATTATTCTAATCTTACTTTTAAGGAATTTTCCTTATGATTTACAGTTATATATATGCTCATTTTCCCCCTGAAAGCCTTTATATAAAGAGTTTGTATCAATGAAAAAAGCCAGCAAGACGTAAATATTACAGTAAATTAAGTGTTCTTGCTAACAGCTTGGATATATTTTGGGTATTTACACTTGAGAGGCAGTTTGAAGTGGGATATGTAAAGTTTCTTTTCTTACTTTTAAGGAATTTTCCTTCATAATTTACAGTCATATATTTGCCTTTCCCCCCCTGAAAACCCTTAGGAAAGTATGAGACCTTTTATATAAAGTGTCACAGAATTTTATATCAATGAAAAAAGCCGACAGGGTGTAAACATTACAGTAAATTCAGTTTCCTTGTAACAGCTTGGACATGTTTCGGGTATTTACACTTTAGAGGCAGTTTGAGGACAAGCCCTTACAGTGGTAAACATTTTTTTTGCACTAAGCATTTGATGAGTGCCTGAATGCATCGTTATTTTTGGCTGGAGGAGGAGGAGGAAGAGGAGGCTTAGTTTCAGCTTGGGACAGCTTCATTCACAGGCTGCAAGAATCCAGCAGCTGAACTCACAGCAAGTGACACAAAACAAAGAGACAGATAAGTGCAGGTGTTTGCTGCCTTACCGAAGCACTTGCTAAGGTTTGTCTGTTTGTCGATGAAGACTTTGGCAGAGACCACGTTTCCGAAAGGCATGAACATCTGCAGTATGTCCTGGTCTCCGAACTCCTGGGGCAGGTGGTAGATGAAGAGGTTGGCACCTTCGGGACCTGGCGGGGGGGACAAAACGAATAAGTTGGTATAAGGTCAGAGCGGTTTTCAAGTGCAGAAGGACAGAGGAGAGAGAGAGAGAGAGAGAGAGAGAGAGAGAGAGAGAGAGAGAGAGGGGAGAGCGCTGCATTGTGGCGAGTAGCAATACTGTACTGTCGTCATAGGAACGGAGCTGAAGCACACCGCCTCACACAATATTGCATGACCCTGAGTTTGTTATTGCTTTTTAAACAACATTCTGCAATTGTATTGAACATTAAACAAGGATGAAAGCTTTTGGTTTTTCATTTAATAATTACGTTCTGGCCCTCCTCTAACAAAAGAAGTTCCTTGTTCTCCGGCTTTTGATTTCATTCATTCTTCTTTCCCTTAAGAGGGGTCACAGGTCTCCCGCTCACCCTCCTTCCATCACACATCCTAATAATTGCAATAGGTCACATCCCTCAAAATCAATAAATACCCTCTCCGTTGCTAAACGAAGCTGGATTATTGTCACGTCTTTGGTCTGTGTGGAGGTTTCGAACTACAGGATGGACCGTGAGTAAGAATCTTTACAAATGCATTCTCTTTTTCTTTTTGTTTTGTTTTGTTGGAGGGATAGCAGATATGAGAAGTGCAGCAACAAACAGTACGTGGCTGTATTTGTTTTACGAGACATTTCATCATCTAGTTTGTATTCAGCACCGTGGGCGAAAGGCTTTTGGGGAAATTTAACTTCCATTATGAGCTCCTTTGTAAAGGTGGCACTTTGCAGCAGCAGCAGGAAGACATTTATCAAGTTTACAGATTTTTCTGTGATATAGAAAAAAAAAAATCAAATGATCAACAATCTTAGAACAAAAAATATTGACAATATATTCCCAGAGAGGTCTGGTTAAAAAATAAATGTCTTCATATTTGCTATAAAAATATATTTTTGTTATAAATGTGCACAATTTATCCTGCTGAAGCAATGCAAAGCTCCCTAAAATAAGACTGAAAGTAAGTTTGAATTGTGCAATATTTCATTGCTGTTATATTTTTACCTTAAATTACAAACAGATATAAAAAATATTGATGGATATTGAAAGTTTGGCTGACTTAATTGTGCATTTATGTTTTTTGGAATACTTGAAAAACAATTGATGACAATTTGGATAAAAGAATACCTAATTTTCAACAAAAGCACTCTATGTGCCCAATAGTTATTTATTTTTTACTTGATAAGCAGCTCATTTGAATTTATTGGTTTTAATAAAATGTTTCTTTTTGCAGATGAAAATACAACTTTTGGCTGCATATGGACACAAAAAATACTACTTAGAAACTATTCTTATACAGTTTGAACATTAGAGTTTTATATGCTGCTCCATAAAATAAACTATTGAGGTAATATTGCATACATGTTTAGCACAAAAAACAACCTTTAAACCCTCTATCTATCTCCTATTGAGCAGCAGTGATGTACAAACAGGCAGCCCCAGGCTACTGACCCTCTTTCTGGCTGCCGGCGGCCCCCTGCTGCTGCAGCAGGGACTGGCTGTAGAGGGTGGGCAGCGCTGCGGCGGCGTACTGCTGGATCCCTGAGTAAGCCTGCGTCAGCGCGTCCATGGTGCCCGCCGTCCCGTTGGTAAGCCCTGCGCCGCCCAGGCCTCCGTTTAGAGCCGCCATACCTGAGAGCATTTGAGCAACTTTACATAAAACCCAACAATAAAGAAAGAAGAGTGCACTTACTCGTTAGCGCTCCCATTGAAGGTTGTGTTTTTTATACCACAAACACACACACAAACACATACACACACACAAAAACGTATACAACTGTTACAAGACGTCACACACACATACACACACACACACACACACACACACACTCTCACGCTCACGTTCACATGTTCAGACTTTTAGTTTTATTCATCACATCAGACACATAAACACAGCACAGAACAGCTAACAGAACAGGACTCACAGAGTATTAGTATATAAACACAGTTAAGTACAGTATGAGTGTAGCTGATGACAGCCAGAGCTGCACACAGGTGTAGGCCAGGTACGAAGCACGCAGCACAATGCATGCACACACGCAAAAAAAACACACTAAGACACAGAGAGAGAGAGACAGAGACGGGACGAAATGAATCACCTGACAACAAACTAGCGGTAGGAACTTAGGAGTTTTAGGAGACAAAAATTAACTACTGTTTTTCTCTATTTAGTCATTAAAATAGTCCTGTTGACAGTTTTTGCAGTGTATTTTCTTAGTTTATAATTATTATCTTTCAAATTCTCTTCTTTGTTTTTTTTTCACTCATTTTCTGTCATTAATTATGCGTTTTTTTAGCGTTAAGCTTTCTGTAAAGCTCTTAAAATTGCCTCGTGTGTGAAAAATGCTTTAAGAATAAATCTTACTTTTTTGTTTCACAGACAAATGACAAACTAGCGGAAGGAACTTGTTGGTAATTCAGAGGAACCCTTATTTTTTTCTATATTTAGTCAAAAAACAAAACAAATTAAAAGGGACTAAAAGTTATCTCTAATTCTGTGTAAATTCTCTTTACTTTGCTTTTCTTTTAGAGTCATTTCATGTCATTAATTATGCTTTTTTTGTGTTTAAGCCTTCTGTAAAGCATTCAGAATTGCTCTCATGTGTGAAAAATGCTTTTAAAATAAAATTCTCTTAGTTTTTATGGCACAGACAAGTGAATTTTAGTCACTTACTGACCAATAAACTAAAATATGAAATCAAATCATCTTCATGATCTTCCATTTTTATGTATCACAGAGTCCTTTTAGCTCCTCTAAATGTCTAAAAATACTCAGAAAAGCTACATCAAATATCTACACAGAGGTCTTATTATCTCTTACTTTTCCACCATGTGACGTCTCACTTTGGGGGGTGAAGACAGGCAGGGTTGGTGGTTTGGTGGTTTGGTGGTTTGGCGGTGGGGGGGCGTCTGGGCTTGAAAGTGAGGGAACGCAGCAGTAACACTCATTAGCTGCTTGTAATGGCTTAATATCACGGCGGAGGGCAACTTGTCTGAGGGGGTCTGACATTGGCTCGGCGTCCTGTCGCCTCACCGTCAGACACACTGAAATAAATTATCACCGCGGAGCTCTGGATTATAGGTCACTCATTTATTCAGGAATAATTGCACCGCTGACCTTTGCAATTCAATTAAGGGCTAAGATGTGTTTAAATGAGGGTTGGTGGTGGTGAAGGGATGCAGCAGGGGCGGAAGGGTTAGCAGGGACAAAATGGGATGCAAAATGACCCAGTCCGTTTGAGAAGGTGTGTGCATGTGTGTGTGTGTGCACCTGTGTGTGTCCGCTCCAGTAGACGCACGTATGATTTACACAGTGGATACAGCTACTCCAGCTGAGGAGCGTTAAAGGTCAGAAGAGAATAATGTGGTGGAAGAGGCCGGTAGTACAGGATCTCGGCTGTCATAACAGCGCTGATTAAGATCCCAGCCTCCGTCTCCCGAGAGGTCAAAGGCAGGACGCACACCCAGGACACACACACACACACACACATACCGCACCGCTCGGCAGTAACCGGTAGACCGCACACGCCGTGTAGAGTCAATACAACTCACACGTGGATAGAAACACATGTATCTGCCTCTGATCTAACATACAGTGGACTGAACTTTTAAATAAAAATGAATTAATTTGATACAAAAAAACCAACTGCCCTTTGAATGTGGTTTTTAAAATAGTAATAATAATAACTATGATTTGTCCACATTGGCTTTTGATGTTTTGTGAAATGTTAAAATTTTGATGGACATGAAAAAGGTTTGTTTTTTTAAAAACATTGAGATGTCCAAATTTGTATTTCTTGGCAGGTGAATATCTAGCTTGTGGATTTTCTGGCATAAAAATTGATAAATGTAAAATGTTTTGGACATGAAAATGCTCAAATATATTTTTTAAGGTGAGGAAATGTATTAAATTAAAATGATTGAATTTGTTATTTTGAGGGAAGAAAAACTGTCAAACTTTGCATTTATTTTGGCACAAAGACGTTAATGTGTTAGATGACATTTTTGGGCCTATAAATGATAAGTTTTGATACTTTTTGAGCATAAATATTCTCATTAATTGTACTTTTGACATGATTATAGTCACATTTAAGTCAAATTTGTATTTTTTTTGCAGGAGAATATTTAGCTTGTGTATTTTCTGGTATAAAAATGGATAAATTCAGCCTTTTTTTAGACATGAAAATGCTCAAATACAATTTTAAGGAGAGGAAATGTGTAAAATGTATTGTTTCATTACATGGAAATGATTAAATTAGTTATTTTGGGAGAAGGAAAGCTGTCAAACTTTGCATTTTATTTTGCACAAAGACATTAACGTTAGATGACACTTTTTGGGCCTATAAATGATACGTTTTGATACTATTAAGTATACTTTGACATGATTATAGTCACATTTAAGTCAAATTTTGTATTTTTTTGACAGGAAAATAATATATTTTTGTATTTTTGCCGACAAACAACGGACACAATGAGACACGATTACAACACACAGAGAAAGTCGAGTGATGTGACAGCGACACGCCAACTCTGCCAGGACGAAACGCCAGCACTCGCACGGCAAGCGTAACCCAGGACACAACCAGGAAGCGGATGGAGAGATGGTAGAAATGGATGAATAGATGGATGAATAATAAATATAATAATAATAATAATAATAATAATAATAATAATAATAATAATAATAATAATCCAAGCCCAGATGAGTGGATGAAATAGCCGTCATAGAGAAAGAGAAAGAGAGAGAGTGTGAGGACAATTTATATCAAACGGAGACGCAGAGAGACGAAGGGAGGCTTAGTTTGGTTTGTAGTTGTTTGGCTTCTTTTCTCTTTTTTTATCTCTCCATTTTTATTAAATATTAATTTAACCTTTGTATCGTCCTCTCAGGTCAAATTGACCCTGTCTGTTTTGACTGTTCCTTCCTTCCTCCCTTCCTTCCTTCCTTCCTTCCTTCCGTCTGTCCTTCCTCCCTCCCTCCCTCCCTCCTTCTTTCCTTCCCTCGTTCCTTCCTTCCTTTCCTTCCTCCCTCCCTCCTTCTCTCTTTCCTTCCTCCCCCTACCTTCCTCCCTTCCTCTTTTCCTTTCTCCCTCCCTCCCTCCTTCCTTCTTTCATCCCTCCCTCCTACCTTCCTTCCTTCCTTCTTTCCGCCGTCCTTCCTTCCTTCCTTTCCTTCCCCCTTCCTTCTTTCCTTTCCTCCCTTCCTTCCTCCTTTTCTTCCTTCCTCCCTCCCTCCCTCCTTGCCTTCCTTCTTCCTCCCTTCCTTCTTTCCTCCCTCCTTTCCTTCCTTCTTCCTCCCTTCCTTCCTCCCTCCTTTCCTTCCTTCTTCCTCCCTTCCACCCTTCCTTCCTCCCTCCTTTCCTTCCTTCTTCCCCCCTTCCTTCCTTGACTCGAGGACAACAGGAGGGTTAAATGTCTGTAATAAGGAAAATGACTATAAAATAAAGCCTTTGACATTAGAGTTGGACTAATTTATGGGTTTTTGATGTACTAACACTTTAAAAATAACATTACTATATATACAGATTATTGCTGAGTTAGTGTTTTTTTCATTTTTAGCACAAATGCTTCATGTTCTTGCTTAATGAAGTCAGTTTGCACAGAGTTTAATTGAGTTTTCTTTGTTTTCCAAAATCAAAAACCCATATAGATCAAACCCAAATGATCACGTTTCGTGTCTCTGCATCGACTCAAAGGTTTCGTGGCGGTGAAAGTGTGCATGTCTGGAGGTGGAGGTGAAGGTGGAAGGTGGTGTGGCTGATGGAAGGGTGAATACTCACTGTTGACGCTACCTGCTAGTGCATTAATGTTGTTCAGGCCCACAGTCGCGCCTGCCAGGCCCTGCAGGGTGCCCAAAGAGGTCAGAGAGTTCATGGCACTGGCGTTGGAACTGGCTGTGGTGCCCGCTGCTGGGGAATGAGAGGAGGCAGAGGAGGAGGATAGAAGAGGAGGAGGAGGAGGAGGAGGAGGAGAGTGAAAAGAGACAGGAGGGATAGTAGGAGACAAAGAAGTACATGTGTTATACAAGCTTTTAACAAATGAGAAGAGGTGAAGGTTTTCTTATTAAACACATATTAAAAACTCAGCCTATTAAATGAACAGCTCGGCCTTAATAGAGTTTTTGTGCAGAAGGTGCGACATGTACAATTTTAACATCAGTAAATTGTCATAAGTGTAAATAATTAAAACAACTGCTGGGAAGACTGGCTGCTCGCCTCTACACTACATCTGCTGAGGCTTTCTTTTCAGGCTCGTGTGTTAGTTATATCTTAAATATTAAACTACAGATTTAGAAATGGAAATTTGATTTGCTGCAGACACTTAAAAGGATCTTTATGATTCATCTTCTAAATAATCACTTTGTTGATGATGATTTCATGAACTCAGGCAATGCCCAATTCTGCCTAAACTGATTTTCTTCCAATTTCAACCATTTAAATCCTGACTAAATTGAGTCAAATCGGTAAAAAAATGTTTGATTTATTTGCTGTAATTAACACATATTAACACTGTGAACAGATTTTCACCATGACTCACTGCATTTGGGTGCCCATCAGATTATAAACCTGCATTTTCTATGATTAAAATAACTAATTAGAGGACTAATTAGTTTCGGCAGAGGTTACGCACACTCTAAACATTTTTTTTTTTTTGCAAGATTTGTCTTGTCAGATTTTTGTTAAGAGATTTGCAGGAAGGGGGGAAAAAAAGGCACTGTACTTCCAGTCTAAAGCTTAGTGTTAAAGCGTTTTGAGTATCTTGTAAAGATGAATGCCGGGAGGCCAAAAGAGAAAGCACTTCACAATATATCGTTATTTATAGAGCCAGTGTGTGTGTGAATGGAGAAAAACTGAAAGCGTGTTCCTGACAAGAAGCAAAAGGAGGTTCAAGGGAAATGTGATCTCTAAGCAACACATCATCTCCACAGTGGGTTTCATTCTTTCATGGATCAGCAGCAGCAGCAGCAGCAGCGTGTCTCCGTTGATTTGAAGGAATGCTGATGTTGAAAAATATTACAAGTAGCACCTTTAATTAATCTATGATGATGCAGCACCTTGACCCTAAATATAGCTTAAAAACCCCTCCCATCCATGCACATTATAGTATCAAAGAGGAGTGATTTGTACAGATCAGGAGGTATTTATATATATATATATTGCATTCAAGGTGATGCTTTAATGGCATTAAAAACACAAAGACCATTCAAAAAAAGGAAAAAAAAGAAGAAAAAGCAGACATACTGTATGTACAAAGAGGCAAGAGCACAACCAGAAAAGACTTTAACCATTTGCAAATGCTTCTAAGTATTAAACTTTCTCAATTCTACCTTATTCACATTATCACAACTACTTCTCCTCGAGCACAGTGTTTTGTCACAGACACAGAAAAAAAGACACAAAAACACAAAAACAGACACAACGACAACAACGACGAGTGAATTCGACACAAACTCACATACACACGTACACCTTCAAATGACACGTACACGCGCGCGTTGATATGTGTGAAATGTGTGCCAGACATGATGATGCTCGCTACGCTATGTCAGTGATTGGGTGGAGGTGAGATGGCGGGAAATACGGTGCACACAAAAAGCTTACATCCTTGTTCTGGTTTTTTAGAGAGAGGGAGTGAGAGAGAGAGAGAGAGAGAGAGAGAGAGAGAGAGAGAGAGAGAGAGAGAGAGAGAGAGAGAGAGAGAGAGAGAGAGAGAGAGAGAGAGAAAGAGAGAGAGAGAGAGAGAGAGAGAGAGAGGAGGATAACAAAAATTGAATCTATTCATTTACCCTTGATCTCATCAAAGCGATGCAAACAAAGCAGGATTGCCGCTGAATATATTAAGAAATGGTGTGATAAAGGAGAGCATTATGTCGGCACATGGTGCAAAAGAACAACACGAAAAAAAAGGAAAAAAAAAGACAAAATGCTGGCCTGTCTCCATGCAGAACTGACTATATTTATCAAAACTGGTGTGACGTTGTCAGTTTCATTGACACATGCAGTATAGCGCCACTCATCCAGACTGAGCACTGAGTAGCTCAACCTGAGTGTGTGTTATTCAAGGTTGGACTGACATTCAGAGAGAGAGAGAGAGAGAGAGAGAGAGAGAGAGAGAGAGGAGAGAGAGAGAGAGAGAGAGAGAGGAGAGAGAGAGAGAGAGAGGGAGGGATAGAGAGAGAGAGGCTGGAATAAAGGAGGAGAAGGTGAAAAAGTATGGAGACGGGAGGGAGGAGGGAGGTGGAAGAAGCAGGAAGTGGAATGGAAGCGGCACAAGCGTTAACGTGGAGGAGGAAGAAGAAGAAGAAGGGAGAAGAAGAGGAGGGTTGTGGGTGGGTGGGTGGGTGGGTGAGTATGAAGGGGGGAAGAGGAGGAGGAGGGGTAGCTTTTCATATTCATGCTCTGTTGGGAGTGCGCTCCAAAAGAGAGAGAGAGAAAGAGAGAAAAAGAGAGAGAGAGAGAGAGAGAAAGAGAGTGAGAGCAAAACCACGGCTGCTGGAGCGAGGCCGAGCCGACATGAAAGGGGAGAATGATGGAGCAGAAACAGGGAGCTTGTCAAAAGGAGGGCAGCAGCAAAAAGACGAGGGCAACGAGAAGGAACACGAGGAGAGGGGAAGAAGAAGTAGGGAGGATAGGTGGTGGTGGAGGAGTGGGGGGGGGGTGAGATCAGTTTAGGAGAGAGAAAAGAGAGAAAAGAAAGGAGAGAGTCTGAAGGTGGCAGCATTTAACCTGAGTCCAGTTCAGACAACAACCTGGTAGTTTTTAAGGTTTTAAACCCCCCACCTCACCTCACCTCAGCTTACCCCCCTCCAGCAGCCACAAACAGTGACACAGCACTAACACACACACACACACACACTTACACACACACACAGAGAGGTGCAAACAAACCCGTCCACCTGGAAACAACAAATCTACTATCCTTCCTTCCTTCCTTATTGTTCCTACATGGAGCTGGTGAAGTGAGGCGCAGACAAAGAAATCACAAAAACCCCCAAAAAAACACACATATAGATTTGAATCTGACGTAAAAGCACAAACACACACACACACATACAGTACATGCACACGCCCACACACATATACAGTGCGTGTATCACAGCATGGATGATCGGGCCACATGGTGAAGAGGAAGTGAGGTGTTCAAAAAGACAAGGGGGGGGGGCGCAAGGGGGGGTTAGGAGGAGGCGGTGCATTGACAACACAGCATGGTTACTCTAGTAAAATATGGGAAGGGGGGGATACAGTGGATACACACACACACCATGGGAATGTGCCAGAGAGAGAACAATGATGATGACGATGGTGGTCATGTTTTCGGCAACTGATGATGGTTTCGGTGATGGCGGCGGTGGCGGTGGCGGTGGCAGTGGAGGAGGAAGTGGTGGTGGTGTGCCAGGATCATGGGCGACAACACTGGTGATGGGTAACGATGCAGAGCGTAGGAGGACGTAGGCAGGCGTTGGGCCCCCCCCCAAAACCCCGGCGTCGGACCCCTTCCTCCCTCCCTACTTCCCCCCTCCCCCCAACCCCAACCTGAGTGGCTGCGGCGTTACCTGGACTGGCCAACGCTCCCAGGGAGGCGGCGTTGGAGGACAGGGGGTTTGCGGTGGAGGGGCTGGCTGAGTTTTGGGCCGCCGCCGCTGCCGCCGCTAAAGTGGCCAGGTTCTGCAACTGCAGAGCACTCATACCTGGAGAGAGGAGCCAGAGAGGGTGGTGGGGGAGCGAGGCGAGGCATGGCTGAGGCGCTGGGTTGCCTGGCTCGGACCGGAGGACAGAGTACCAGAAGATAGTGCTCACCACGAGTGTGTTGTGTGATGTCCGATTGATGAGGAAGAGTGTGTGGAAATGTTGTATTTATGTGTCTGGAAATGTTTCTTATAACTTCTTCTCTTCTGTGGAGAGACTCTGTAGTGTGTGAAAGCAAACAGCACAGAAGCTGATTTTGCTAATAAGTCCCAAATGTGTGTAAATCAGTAAAAGCAGCTGTTGTAGCTGTTTAGCTTTGGTGCATTTCTCTGAGGCAGAGCTGCTCTAGAAGCAGAAGTAATCTCTGTGATTTAGTTAAACTTACTTTTTTCTGTCCAAGCAGCTCTTGAGTAAAAGCTCAGAGGAGACAGCTGTTTCTTTTTGTTGTTCTTGTTTGTTGTTGTTGTTTTTTGGACTATTCGTAATGTATTAATGCTATTTGTTTTTGGGCAGAGCTCCATCTTTGCTCAGCTAACTCATGCACAAACATCTGAATGCTCTATAATCTATAATATTGGACCATATTTAGATCCTTGTGTCTTAAGTATTTTACATTTATTTTAAAATGTGTACCATAAAATGCATACATACACTTTAAGGTTATGGAATCATGAGGCTGTCATTAATATTGATATTTGAAACAAAATATATAATAAAAATGTATCAGATGATATTGCCTGTGTGCAAAAATATTAAACTTTTGGGGCTTTTTATCCCTTACATTTTGTGACATAGTTCTCAGTTTTAACAAACATCCGAATGCAAAAAAAATCTATATATCTACAATATTGAACCATGATTAGAGCCTGCAAGATACAACATACTTTATTCTTTTTAAGGAACTTTTAAGAGTTTATGTGGTAAAAAATGTATTTACTTTATTATTTACTAAATATTTAACTTTTTGGCTCTTTAATCCCTTAAACTTCCCAGTTTTAACAATTAATTTCTATCAAAAAAATACAAGATGGGAGCAAATTTAGAAATTTCCCTTAGAAGACATTTAAAAAAAACATTTGTTGTTAAAACTATGCAATAATTTGGTGTTAAATTGCTATCAATAAACTCTAATACTAAATACAAAATACAACAACAACAACAAAACATATTTTAAGCTTTAATTAAGGAAGATAACAGCCTGAAAGCTTAAAGATTCATTATCTTCAATGTTAACATCAGAGCCGATACATCTCTGATAGATATCGGGCGGCTATGGCTCCACTTAACAATGACATACGATTGAGATTTTTTTAACTATAGACTAAATATTTATGTTTAACTGAAGGTTGAACTCTCTTCATTGTTAATCTGCTCACTGCTGTTAGCATACGGGCCTCTACTTAAGGCCTTATTAATGACTGCATGCCAACACCTAAATGATGGTGAGGCAAAAGCTATAAAACACCTTTTTACGAAGCAGGTGTGTGTGTGTAAGTGTGTGTGTGTCTCAGTATAAAAACCTCATGAAACAGAATCAGTCATCAGAGCAGAAGTTGGTCTTACCGCAGAAGAAGCCTCGTCTGACTCATGAGCTTGTTAGAGGTACACAGGTTAAAGGGTGTGGACACTGTCAATGTGAGGTGTATGTGTCGTATATACAGTCTGGATGTATATACAGTACCATGGGAATACACACACACACTTTTACACTCGCACACACACGCACACACTCACACACACACACACACACAGAAAAATAGACACACACACACATACATACATACAAACAAGACACCATGAAGAAGAAGAAGATCCATCTGAGAATGATTAGAGGTTGTAACATCCAAAAAAAAAAGAAGAAGATAATAAAGAGATATCCTTAAAACCAGACAAGCAGCAGCAGCAGCCAATGACAACAGAAGGCTGGATTCATCCCTGGGATTCACAGTTCTGATTGGTTAATTAAAACAAAAAACAAAAATTAAAAAAAACTCCCCCCCCAAAAAAATCCAAATGCCAGTTTCTGAATGTTCTGTTTCTAGGTTGTTGTGACAATTTTACTGCAGCAGGAAGTGTGTGTGTGTGTGTGTGTGTGTGTGTGTGTGTGTGTGTGTGTGTGTGTGTGTGTGTGTGTGTGAATGTGTGTGTGTGTAAGTGTGTGTGTGTGCGCGTAACAAAACATGACAAGCATGCTTACTTACAACCGTACCGAAGCCAAAACCAATCTCTATCTCTCTCTTTTTTTGGTAGTTTTTTTTTATAAAGCAATCCTCTCCAATTTTCTACAATACATCAAAAAACCCAAAATGGATTTCTGTTATTTTGCAACGCAAGGTGGGAATAAAACAGCCGTCATTCACACGCTCAAATGTCACACTGGTTCAGACAAGGTTTGTGTGTTTTTATGTTGTTTTTTTTTTAAACGAGGCTCCACACGAACAAGACGAGAGGCGGTTTAAGTGATGCCTGTTCATGAGCAGTGTTGGGAAGTAACTACTAGATCAAAGTAACTATAATCCGTTAAAGTCACTGAGAAAAAATGTAATTAATGTTACTTATGAAAATGTTGATGATTATAAAGGAGGTTACATCTGAAGTCAGACCTTTAAGATTTTACTCAGGAGGGTTTTTTCCTCATTTTTTAATATTTAACATGTTACTGAATACATATATTGCTGTGTTTAATCCTTTAAAATCAATGTTTTTTTAATATTATGTAAATGAATCATGACGCGGGTTTATTTGGAGCACACATGGACTTAAATGGAGTCACAGTAACAATTAAACCCACTTTATTCATCAAATATCTTTATTTTATATTCCAAAATCTACATGAACTAATGAATACATTTTCAAATGAGAGATAAATGTTGCTTTATAAGAAATGATCTCCCTTATAAATCATGTCAGTATCCATGAAAAACAGCTGAACTTAGATTTTGGTGCTTAACAGAAAGTTATCAAATGTAATAAGTTACATTACTATGATGAAGTTATTGAAATAGTTACATTACATTTTAAATAAAGTAACTAGTAATATGTAATCTATTACATTTCCAAAGTAACCTTCCCAACGCTGTTCATACAGACTCATTCTCAAAGCTCTTTATTAGAATATAAAGGAGATTATTTTGGCCCTTAACCCTGTTTTTTAGGGATAATACCTCTTCAGTGTCACTTTCCTTTTTTTCTTCTTTTTTTTTTTACATTTAGCTCTTTATTTATCTGCACTTCTTACTCTTCTATTTCTTTTTGTCTTGTTCTCTGCTACTTTTCCTTTTGAATTTCATTTTGCCTTTTCCTTTCTTTTCCTCTCCATCTTCCTTCCTGCTTTCACTACTCCAATTTCTTCCTACCTTTAGTCACTTTCCTTTCCTTTCCTTTCATTCCCATTTTCTGTTTCCTGCTCTCTTCTTTTGTCCTGTTTGTTCCTTTTCTGACTCTTCTCCTTTCCTTTTCTACACATTTTCTTGCTTTCTTTCCTTCTCTTTTACTGTTTCCTTTCCTTTTCTTTGTCTTCTTCCCTCCAATCTCCAATTTCTCTCCTGCTTTGTCTCTCCTTTCCATTTACTTTCCCACCTTTCTTCCTCTTCTTCTTCATTCCTCCCTTTCCATTTTCCATTTCCCATCTACCTTATATTATTATTTTCTCTCCTTCTTCTCTCTTTTAACCATTTTTCATACATTTCTTTCTCATGTATCATTCTCTTTTTACTACTTTCCTTTCATTTCAATACCTTTCTTCTTCCTTTTCTGGCTTTCTGCCTTTCTTCCCTTCCAATTTATCTATTTTCTCCTCTTTTTCCATTTCCTTTCCTTTCCTTTTTATATATTCCTCCTTTTCTTTCCTCTTTTCCTATGATCTTGTTTTTCTTCTTTGCCTTTTTTCTGATGACAAAGATGACTCTACAGCATCTCTCTCTCTCATCTCTCTCCCCACACAACCTCTTTTCTCCCCCTCCCCTCTTTTCTTACAGCAGCTCTACACCAATTCTTACTTGCATTTGTCAGAGGCTATCTCCCTCATTGAACATACATTTTCAAGACAGTTATAAGGAGAAAGGGAGCAGGCGGGCAGATAAAAATAAACTGAGTTAGAAGGGGAATAAAGTAGGGATGAAGCCGTATACGGAGAGAAAAGAAGGCAAAAAGAAAAGAAAGACACTATGAGACAAACATAATCTACTTCCCACATCAGAGTCGGAGTATCCGGGCTGTGCAGATGGTACGCGAGCATGAGCGGGAACGACCGCGAGTACATATGTGTGCAAGGATGCATGTGTGTGTGTGTGTGTGTGTGTGTGTGTGTATTTGCACTCCATGCAGTCAGAGCCGGGCTGGCGTTAGCTGCGTTTAATTGAATGCTCATTGGTGTAATTGAAGCCTCTCAGCTCTGCAGCTCCCTGTGTTAAAGACTGGGACCAGATGTCATTCAGCTGTCTCACATCTCCTGCCAATCACTAATGCTCACTCACTCTTCCTTTTTCGCGCTTTCTCTCTATCTCTCTCTATCTTTCTCTTTCTCCCTCTCTCACAGATGGAAGACCAACAGATCTCCAGATTCAGACACCGTTACTCAACCTTGCTTCCAAATCCCTGTGCCTATTTTTCAGTGTGAATATATGTGTGTGTGTGTGTGTTCTCACTCAACAGCAGAATGGGCAAAAAAATTGAAATCAGCAACAACAAAGGAAATTGCAAAGCGGGAGGAAAACGACAAGAGAGAGCTGGTGAGTTACAAGAAGAAGAAGAAGCTAAAAACTCTCCATCACTCTCCAAATCCCCCCTTTTTTAATTTCTCTGGCAGTTTCTTTTATTCTTTTATTTTCCCCTTGTGTCAACTGACTAAACAGCGCTCAATTGAGGGCTGACACCTCACTGAGAAAGCTGCTGAGGGATAGAACAATAAGAAGAAGAAGAAGTTGAAGAAGAAGGGAGGCGTAAAGGTGAGATGAAGTAATCGTGTGATTGAAAGAAAGGTGGGACGTGTGAGAGTATCAAAAAAAGGAGCTTAAAATAAATAGAAAAGAGAGGAGAAGGTGGCGAGGAAGAAGAGAGAGAGTTTTAATGGAAAGAAAGAAAGAAAGGAAGTCAGATGATGATGATGATGATGATGATGATGATGATGAGAGAGTATCCACATGTCTCTGGAAGTCTTAACTTTGAATTTAAAGCCTTCAAAAATGATATTTCTTAAACACAGAGATGTTTCTTTATCTTGTTGAACATTTAATAAGAGGCTTCTCGGTACGCTCAAGGCTGAGATTAATACAGAACTGGGTTAATACAATATGCATTTTTTATTGCATCAGCTCCACTTAAGAGAATTGGACTGTCCCAAACCACTTTATTCCTTATTTTGTGTCCTTTTTTCTTATTCAACACCCTTAAGATTTTGAAACTTTCATCGTGTACATTCATTCAGGAGCAGAAGTTGTTTTTTTTAAATTTTTATCAGCTTTCTTTGCTTTCTCTTTAAATTGGCTTTAAATTCAAATTCTTGTAGCATTAAATTTGGCTTTGAATTTCCTTTAACTTTGCAGATACTCTCGAAAAAAAGGGGGAAATAAGGATGACAGATGACAGACCCTCCACAGTGGGAGAGCAGTAGATGGCGCCAGCCTGCAGTGCAAGATACCCGCTAAAAAGGAGCCGATTTTTAACCATTTTCTCCACCACCCCCTCCCCCCTTTTTCTTTTTCTTTCCTCCTTTCTGTGATTCATCCATCCCTGACAAAGCCTCGGTGCTACTGTTACACGCCCAGGGCACAACTCTTGTCTGGCCTCATTAAAAGATCAAGACAAATCTTAGCAACAGTTAATAAATCTTCAGGGCAAAGATCTCTCTTTTACTCCACCATGCGAGTTCATCTGTTATGCTCTTTGGTCCTCTTTCAGAAGTCTGTGAATAAAATAAAAAAAAACAAAAAAAAAACAGAGGCGCAACAAAGAGTCCATTGCCACGGTAGATCGCAGGATTCAGAGGAGGTTTTATCGATTGATTTTTTGACTCACCGGCCATCTGCTGGATCCCGCTGAAGGCTCCTAGGTTACTGGAGGAGGTTGCCTGCTGAAGCAACTGATGGCAAGAAAGGAAAGAAAGAGCCAGAAAGAGACAGAGAGGAGAGACAAAAGAACAAGAGGAACAGTGTGAGTTGGGGTGGATAACGTAAAAAAAGGCTTAAAACATGTCTATAAAACGCTACGCAGAGAAAAAGCTAAACTGTGCAATGAGTGATTTAGCAATGTGGGTCTTTGCATCAGTGCTCGATGAGTAAATGAGCTGTTAATGTAGTTTGATCTCTCTGCTCTAAAAGCGAGCGCTGTTTGTATTCCGCCATGATTCTCGCAGACAAGTTGAGCATGAAAGCTCTAATCTAGCTGACTAATTAGATTCCAAAAACAAAAGTGGAATACTGATGCTGTCAAAAAAAAGAAGAAATTCATCCTTCAAAGACTTGAATTAACAGCAAATTAACATCTTGTTTCTATTGTGTGTGTATGTGTGTGTGTGTGTGTGATCTCCCCTAGAATAGAGCTTAATCTTTTCAAAACAGTGAAAAAGAGGATTGAAAGAGCAGACAAATATGGGAGCCCAATTCACAATTCACAAAACACTTTTTATCTCCAGTTTTTACTCCCCTCCAAAAATAAATCAATATCCAGTAAAAGGAGGGATGTTTGTCTGAGCTCTGTTCTCCCTCTTTGCAAAGACAGGTTTCAAATAACACTTAAGATCAAACACATTGAGAAAGATGTGTATTTTAAGGGGAGGGAAGGAGGAAGGGAGGGAAGGATGAGGGAGGGAGGGATGAGGGGGAGGGGTTTGGGTTGTTAATTTAAAGAAAGTGAAGAGCAATGAGCAAAAAGGTTAACGCCAAAACTTTAAGAGGTGAGGAGGCCTGAGAGTGACGAGGAACAGGGGGAACGTCCAGGAGAGATGAGGGGAGAGAGAGAATGAGAGAAAATGAGATTTCTGAACCTGGTTTAAAACTAAAAAGATGCTCAGATGCTGCAGGGGGTTTTCTAAATTGGGGCTCCATACTGTCGCAAACCAGTTTGTTTAATACAACAGAAAGACCTGGGACACAATTAGTGAATCTACAAGAAATATTCACTCATTATTATTATTATTATTATTATTATTATTATAGTCTCCAAATATGCAGAATAATACAGAAGTCCATTGAGATTAAAGCAACTATGTCTCCTAAAAATAACAAATCATGTTTATAATAGTTTTGCCTTGAAGGAAAAGTAATTAATATAATAATAGAATAAGTCTTTTTTTATGTGCAGTGGCAAATATTTCTCCACAAATGCAACATTCATGCACTGCAAAAAAGTCATATATCAGTGGGTGATGTATAAAATGCAGGACTGTAAATACTACTACTATTAAAATACTTTGGTTAAAGATTAGGGACTGATTGTAAGAAAAAGAAAGTGAAAACATCCTTTTTTTTGGTGTAACTTCCACCTGAAGTTTAAATAACCATAAAGACATTAATGATGGTTTAGTTGCTACACATTGACTGTGTTGTCCTAATTTTCAACTTCTCATGAATCTCTTAATTCTAGTATTGGTTTAAAAAGGTATTAAGGATTTGGTATTTCTTTATTGCTGTTTACATTCTTGTATTATATGTTATATTGTGTATCTGTGCATCTGTATATATGTGTGTCTGTGTCATATAAGCTACTGGATGCCTTAATTTCCTTCAGGATGAATAAAATATCTATTGTAGACAAAATAAAAGACTTCAGTGAAAGTTTTGCTGATACGTAACATTATGAGTCTTTGCAAACACCTTCATTAACATATATTTTCCTTACTGTGCTGCTTAAAAAAACGAAATAATATGCAGGTAATGTGTAATGTTTTAGCTTTTCTTTGGGGGAGATATAACATAAACTCATATCTTCTGGCAACCTCGGACCCCAATTCAGAGACCTCGATTTCTCACAATGCCACAAATCCAACGACGAGGAGGATGGAGGAGAGGAGTGATGGCAGGGTTAAAGGAGGAATTAAAGAACAACAAAAAACAAACAAATAAATAAATAAATAAAGGGTGGAGGAAGAAACAAGAGGCCTGTGGGGATTGTTTTTTTTCAGGGTGGATGATTTTTGGTGGGGGCACTGACTGCGGTGGCGGTGGCCATGGGGCTGTAGTAAGGGGTGGAGGAGGAGGTGATGGTGCAGGTGGGCGACGCGGCGGCTCTCCTTACAGCCAGATACTGCGGAGTGAGGCCGCCCAGGCCCGTCAGGCTCCCCCAGGTGGTCGCACTGTTGAGCTGCTGCATCTGCTGCGCCAGCTGCTGCTGCAGACGCCGCTGCTCCTTGTCCTTCTGCGTGTCGGCGAACTTCACCACGATGGGAGACGAGCAGCCCTGCAGTGGGGGGAAGAGGAGGAGAGGAGGGGAGAGGAGAGGAGAGGAGAAGAGAAAAGGAGAAGAGAGTAAAACAAAAGGAGAGAAGAGGAGACAAGAAGGAGGTGAGAGAATTAAAGAGGAGAGAGGTTGGATGAGAAGATAAGAGGAGGTGAGGAAGAGGAGGAGAGGAAGAGGGGAGAAGAGACGAGAAGAGATGAGATGAGGAAAAAGAGAGAAAATGGTGGAATGGATGTAAGAGAGAAAACAAGAAGAGAGTAATACAAGAGAGAATAAGAGAGAGGAGAAAGAAAAAGGGAATGAGGAAGAGGAGATGAGAGAATTAAAGAGGAGAGAGGTTTGATGAGAAAATGAGAAGAGGGGAGGAAGAGGAGGGGAGAGAAGAAGAGAGAGAAAAGGGGAGAAGAGGGTGGAATAGATGGAGAAGAAAAGAGGAAAGGAG